>NC_071096.1:34859517-35159517 GCF_027358695.1 Spea bombifrons
TCTATCTATATATATAATGCTCATTCACCACCCCAACCCCAAAGCTGGCTTGGACAAGACCTGCTTGGAGTCTAAAAAGACCTCTAAAGCACTCATGCATAAAGAGACCCCCAATGATTTCAAACGGGGGGGGGGGGGTTATGGGGTATTTTGCTGCAGTATTTCCACCTAGTAGACCAAAAGGATATTCCTCCCAATTATCTGGTCTGACATGGTCTGGAACTTGTCCTGCATTTGTTGAAGTAGGTTTTGAACCTGTAATTAAAGAAAAGAAAAAAGTTTTAAGTAACACTGAAACTTTAATTGCAGAAGTCGGCTTTGCTGATGTTTTTTCAAATTAACTAATTTTGCAATTCGTTAAGAATAACAGAACTGTTGGCTTTTGTCAGATTGCCGGCGTCATATTGTCATGAAAAATGTAACAACTGACTGCAAAAGGGGCGAGTGATCGCTTCTTCGCACCCGATGGGTTACAATGTTCATTTTATTTATCAATATTACCGATATAGTCATTGCCATGAGATTATTAGTCAGCTCCCTGCGTGTAGAGGATTTGTCTCTGAATGTAAGATAACTGCAGGCTGTCCAGCTATGGCCCCTAAATCGTTGCACTTGTCATCGGCCTGTCTCAGTCTGTTTAATGTTTAACAGCTAGCGGGCCATGACATGCCTCAAGAAGTCACCGACATGCCACTGGCGGTAGAGTAACTACACGTCACTCACATTTATTTTGAAGGTGCCGGGGCTCTGTGTTCAGTAATGGCACACACGTCTATCCCCTTTACCCGGTGCCACGGAAACTCTAACTAATGCCACATTACATCCTGGTGCCAAGTGTGTGGACCCAGTGTCCCCTACAGGCATACTTTGCAGTATTTAGATCTGGGAGGAAGAGGAAGAGAGAGCAGCTCCCACCCAGTTCCAATAGATGTTCGTGGTTAACAACTCCCATCATCCAAATGTATCCCAGCCCTGCTCATATTAGAGAGAGGTACAACGCAGGCCCGGGCGGCAGTGCAGAAGCCTTTCAGTAAGGCCTAGCGGTATTTGTTTTTGCGCTGTACCGCCTGGAGGCCTCGCTTACCACCACGGTGAGATCCTGCACGGTCTTCGGGTCAGACTCGGACATCCTGGGCTCTCTGTCTGCAGCTTCAGCACCCGCAGGAAGGCGGCCTCTCCTCGCTTATGCAGCTGGAATTCCTCGCGAGAAGCAGCAGGGGATCTCGTGCTGTTTCTCTATCTCTTCCTCGGCGGCGACCAATCAGAGAAGCGACAGCTGGTCAGGATAAAGTGAGGCGTGGAACGCAAAGTGCGTTTCCGGGACTGACAGCTGACTGTTGTTGCCAGGGAGATGGAAGCTCATAAACGGAACTTGCTGGGTTGCTATGGAGTCACTGTTGTAACATCTTTCTCTGGAACAGAGGCATTTACCGATATCCGGTAGCGTTAGAGAATTACGAGAAATCATTCTTTGGCATCCGTTACTGTTAAAACAAGCAAAATCTTTATTAAATACAAAGTAATGGCAGCTCCCTTCCTATTCCATTCTATTCTGATTTTTAATGGTTTAGCAGTAACACTTACTCCTTTCATGTATGAGAAATAAGTCCCATTGTTTGATTGTAAATTGTCCCGTTAAAATATGGTGTCATTGGTTGGATCCTTTACATCACAACTTATATGGCATGTAGTATATAGAAACAATGAGCTGACACCAAGCTTTTCTGGCTAGTCATGTATCATGTGTGTACCGTGATGAATTCACATGTAATATCACGTGTAAATACTGCGCTCTGTTAGTCCTCCTAAGAGGTACAGTTCCTCTCAGGGAATGAATGCTTGCTGGGTATAAATGTATCACATATAATGTTTGTATAAACAACAGAGGATATGTTTGTAAATGAAAGAAACAAAACACATTGTTCCCATCCTAAATGCCTTTATATAGACGGCTATCACTAGATGTCAATCACAAAAAGTTTGGGTAAAGCCTTGTCCCCTAAGCCACGCCTCTGACCACACCCACCAATGTCCTTCATTGTGCATGGAATGTTGACTATTATTATTTATTGCATTATATAGCGTCATCATATTCCATAGCGCTGCACAGCGGGTAGACAGGACATAATAAGTAGTATATAACATGAAAACAGGTAAGGGGGATATTCATTGTGTAGGCCCCCTGGCCTCCGTTACGCCACGCTTTTCGTCACCTGCCTTGATCAGTCTTTTATTTCTATTTATAGCCTCTCCAATGCGACTCATTCCATGCTATGTTTATTTTTAATTCCGTCGCACAGTTTCACCAGGACATCAAACTAAATAAGAAGGACACGTTTCCTTCGCCACACATAAAGACAGAGAGAAATGGATTTATGTGACTCAGCGGCCATTTGTACCACATGTTAAAGTGAGTTATTGTGGCTTTATTTCTGTTTTTTCAACCCTCTTCATTTTGATATTAATAAAAGTACTTGTTTACTTACCAAAGAGGCTACCACCGGCTGAGATGTTGGCTATTCTTTTTGTGGAACTGATATTTTGTCCAAATAAGTCACGGCATTTTATAAAACCTCCTCCTACCTGTTGAAATTGATCTTGTAAAACTTGCGTCGTAGCGCCATAAAACATTGGCATATAAGCATATGTGCCTTAAACCCACAATTTTTGTATTTTTTAAGAACCCAAACAATCTAGCATCTACAGAGATGTTCCCAAACATAATGCGATGGAGCCAGTGACTTCTTGGAGAGTAATGCCAGTTTATGAGAGAACTTAGACTTGACCCACAGCCAATGGGGTAGGCACCAACATTGCTCATGGTGGAAGTTTACTGGGGTCATTGGTGGACAATTTGCAGATGTTCTATGGACCTTCACAAACCTTGCCATGGACACTTTGCCTATGGCTGCTCCCAACCCAGTGATCCAAGACCCCAGCTGGAAAAAGCGAAGCAGTTAGTTAAAGTGTAACTAAAGCTGCGGTGACACAGCGGCTACAAGTGTAACAGGTGCAGGTGCGCACAGGTGAATGCCTAGGACTGTGTATTGGAAACAGAAAAGCATAAGGTTATGAAGCTCAGTTTACTCACCTCATACGCTTCACATTGAAAGACAGGGACTCAGGAGGTACAGCGAGGATTGCCCTATGTTCTGCTGAGCCATTGTGGGTTCATACAATAAGTGGAAGAAGGTGCGTATATGAAACTATAGCTATGTCCATACAAGCCAGGGTCCTTGGTCATTTCCGCTTTGGTTCCTCTCGCGGATGAAGCATATTTGTGTTTGAAAGTATCGGGGATAAGGATAGTATCTGGCATAGTGTTGGCACCCTGACAACATTTATATTAACGCTTTAAAAGATATTAATCATGAAAGCCGACAGCTTTTCCTCTTGTCTAATGCACAATCACGCATCTGTTTACGAACTCAACAGAAAAGATTATCACAACCCACTTGACATTCTCTTAAAATGTAAACGAAGTGACCGATCCTTTAAATGATCAAAGGGTCTTTAATTAGGTCTGACTGCGCAATAATCACATGCGTTCGTTTGGCTATTTGCATTGTCACATCACGTAGCGTTATGCTGGTGCTTGTGACTCAGATCTAATTAGCCTGCTTCCAATGGCAAAGCAATGCGTATCGTTTGCGGTGACAGGTACCTTAATTAGAAAATCATTGCGTGGCGTCGAATATAAAAGAATCGGATTCGCTTAATTACAAAGTTTTGTGCGTATGTTATCGGCCAGGCCCTTAATACTGATAGATAATAATATTATAATATTAAATAATATAACATTTGCCACCTTACAAGCTGTTAAACTTATTGTACAAAACGTTTGTCACTCCCTTTACTAAAAATGATTCCTTTTCATGGTAATATCTCTGTGCGACCCCCCCACCCCCCACCTCATACAGAGGAAAGGTATTACAGGGAACATAAATCACGAAATAAAAACTTTAAGACCCTTTTTGTCCTCGAGTTTTAGAAATAAACATATTTCGTAAGCGCGTTTCGCATATTATGGATTCAGAATGACATATCTCAATAATCCTGCCAGTACCCAATTAAGACACCATTAAATGTTTTAAACACCCACACAGAGAATGAGCAACTGTATTTACTTGGCTTCATTGGTGTGATCTTAAAAAAAAAAAAATACTTGAGAAGCATTAAAACCTGCTGATCGAGTATGAAAAAAACCCCCAGCACAAATGATTTAATTTGATTTCACCTACAGTTACACGAGGAGCCCATTGCTGTAAATCCCATTTAAATAGAGACCGCAGTGTATGTTTGAAGGTCATTCAGGTCGCGTGTACAGAAACTTGGCTTTTTTATTCTGCATCGTGCATTCTTGATATTAAATCAAGCTCAGGAGTAGGCGTTTTATAAGCATCAGCTCAGAAGCACTTCGATAGTGAGTAGAAGAAATGCTTGGGGTCCCGACAGCCCATTCGGCTGCGACTCCTCAGGGGGTTTACATTAAGTGTTGAGCCAGCCTCGGAGTCGGCTCCATATTCTATAGCCTGGATGTCGTGGCTTCGCCGTCTAGAGCTTTGTCCTTGTAGTCTTCGCAGCCTTGGTGCCTTTCCTACTTGAACACAGATGAACTAACCTAGCTAACCAAGACATATGATGTGACTCTGTTAGAAATGACTGATATAGGATTACCCTATGTTGGATTTAAAGACCAGATCATTTAAAAATATACGTTTCGACATACCCAGATTCTAGCTAAACGCAGCTACATATTTCACTATATTACACAATCCTGCTTTAAATGCCAGGAAGCGTGAACCAAATGTTTCACTAACTTTTAACCCCCTTTCTGCTGAATTGCCCCGCGATGTGTAGCTTTAACATTCGCAGCCATACAGTGTGGGTGACGGCATGTGTGGTATCTGCGTGCTTTGTGGCCGGGGAAGCTGTATTAGCCTCTCTTGCTCCGGATCATGCCCAATGCTGCTAACTTGTAATTCCATCCTGAGCAGGAAGTTATGCTACGAGCTGTTTACATTTTCAGCGATTCCTCCTCCTCCCGTCCAGCCCAGACCTGTCTGACCGAAATTTCAAAACTCCATCATCCAGCATCCTGCGGGAGTCAGCTGCCCGGTGAGTATTACCCCTCGTAGGGCAGACATACCGACCCCCCCGCTACAAATGCCTTTAAAACACAAGCTGAAGACAAGGGAGACAGCGTATGGAATCAACCTTAATCAAGAAATTCACCACCGGTACACTGTACACCGAATTTAGATCATTCTATCTACTAAAAAGCGTAAATTCTTGCTGGAAACAAACTATTTACGAAGCACGTTATTCGTATAGATCGTACGACAGACAAGAGCGATAACAATAGTAGAACCAGTGGGAGAAACAGTTTACTGAAACTTATAATTGTTTTAAAACTAATAAAATAATGAATGGAATGAAAGGAATAAGTGTCAAAGTATAATTACACAGACAGATAAAATCCACACGTTTCACCCTACTTTGTAACTATTTCCAGTAAAGGATCACAGTCCTGTGATTTCTCGGCGTGTTCTTTAGCGGGTGGGAAGCAGCCCCGAGCGGAATAAATAGGACAGACGGCCACAGACTGATGTTATTATTGCAAAGAGAAGTGGCTGGAACATTTATTTTTGTAATCGGTTCAGGAAACTCGCAGACGGCCCTTCCCCGCTGACGGTGTGTCGGAACTTGTTTTTGCAGAAGGATTATTTTGTGCGTGTTTTACGTGGCTTATAATCGTGCTCTTTGTGTGCTTTAGGCAGTTTATAAACAGGACGTACATTTGTGCCCGCTTTTAGACTTAATGCATGGGGTTATTAAACATAAATACAAACCTTTTACTTAAAAATCTGATCTCCTGTATCCATGGTGATTTTTTTGTGTGTTCAGAGACATGTTAATATCTCACATTTGTTATACAGAATCTCTGCCGGGCTACTGCTCCGGGGATCCACTACTCTGTACGTCATTTACCAGTCTGTTATCCTCCGGGTCGCTGTGCTGGCTGCTGGTGGAGCTCATCAGTTGTAATGCCCCTGAAGGTTAAGGTTTAAAGCCGGTGATTGTACATCAAACACTAACCTTAAAGGACATACGTACCTGTGTCATGTTGACATGTCTGGGATTCCTCAGCGATTATTGTTTGCGTACAAAAAATGGAATCAGAGTAGCGGAGGGTTAGTCGGCCTTCAAGCATCACTGGAAGCTGCAATAAAACTTTTAAAAATGTTTTGCTTGGGTCAAAATATCATTGATACATCTTATACAGAAACATACCTGTACAATAGGACTTCCTAATGCTGCCCTCTATGGGGCAGAATCTCGTCCCCCTAAAGAACGATACTAATGATTCTTTTCTTATCCCGTTCATTGGGAAATGTCCCACTTTAGAACCGAGTCCAACATGTAACAGCAAAGCAACACGGAAATTGTACTTTGATGGCAGCTGCGGAGCTACCCATGGCTACTCCTGCCTGAATAGTTAGCTAAGGGTACTTCGGAGCCAAGTATAAGGAGACCAAGGCCACTATACCGTATGGGGCCGTATAGACCTTCTACACGCTCTAACAGCGCAACCCGATCTGTTACAGCAGATCCTGATGGCAAATAACGCATGAGGAGAGAATAATGTGCGTCGGATGGCAGATAGGGGGAGCAGGAGGACAGGGCTGGGAAGCAGTGAAGCAGGCAGTGCTGGGCCAACGTAGATAGAGAGGTAGAACAAGCAAGAAGGAAAAAAAGGATGAGAATCAGATAAAGTAATGTAAAAAAAAAATTTATTAACCTCAGTCGTTCTGCTTGTTTTAGAATTTGGACTGAGTTTTGTCCCATAGTTGATTTGATTTTATTTTTTATTTGTGTAGACTTTTAGTGCAAACGCTTAATGGAAACCGAGCCCAAATTCACCAGCTTTCTACGTCAACAGGTTTGATGGATTGGTTAGCAAGTCGGACGAGACACAATTGGAACTAATGTGAGGGGAGTCCATGTGTGGGTCCAGAAACCACAGGAAAAGGGTCTCCCGTAGCTTTTACTTTATACAAAGTACAGAATTATACCAAACTACCTCAAACTTTATATACTCAACAGTAATGTCTATATACAGTATACTATAGTATGAGATATTCAATATATAAATGATCAAGCTATATCACCAGCAGTTTGTGGACTCATAACCAGCTAGTGGCCATCACAGGTGGCTGCTGGCCTTTTGAAGAATAAGATGTAAGGACAAAAATGTTAACAGATTGGCATTCCAGGTCTATGTGGTTCGATTCAGTTTGACACTTGGGCTCTAATGATGAAAGCTAATCGTGCAATTTTCCTTCCAGGTGATAAACGTGTGGACATGGACCCTGGAGATGTCACAGAGGACGGCTGGCCATTGTTGTCTTGGGTCTCCTCCTGCTTTATTATATTTGGTGGAGCGTTACCGTACATCCCACAGTATCAAGAAATCAGGAGGACGTCAAATCCCGACGGCTTCTCTACGTTGGTTTGCCTGGTACTACTGGTTGCAAACATTCTCAGAATATTTTTTTGGTAAGATATAATCTTATTTTACGCTGCATGGCTCTTGATGTGTCCTTGGCTGCCACGAACCATCAGAAGTTATGCAATCTGCCCTATGCCAGAACACCTGCGCATCGGGGGGCACCCTCACATTTAAAGAGTTATTACAGTAAAAGCATAGATATTGGCAGGGGATTCATGATGCAAAACCGTCACGGCTGACCTATGACCTTGTTTAGTGAGCAACGAGCAACGAAGCAAAGGAGACTCCATAAACGTTTATATTTTAAGGCATTTTTACGTCAATGATTAGAAATTTACACAAACAGGGGTCATCTGAGGGCAGGAGGAATCAGCCATGAGGTTGGTTTGTAAAACACTGGCCAACATGGGAATGTTAAGAGCCACAATCCATGGTGGAGAGGGGAGAGGTCTGAATCTCACCCCAGGAACCTTTTAAATGGTTCCAAAATCTCCTGGATGGGTCAAACCTACCAGAATAAAGTTAAAGATTTGCATTCATAAAGCGCTCTGTTAACCCTATCAAGGTTACGGTAACATTTCGTCTTCATAAACCAGTTACAATAATAAAAAGACTGCTTAAATGATCATTTTTATTTAGTATGGATCTATGTCACCCTCCTCTTCACTGCTGGTCATGGACCCGCGTAAGGCGTCGAGTGACATTAAACGGTTTAAAATTTACTAAAATGACTTTTAGCAGCTAGAACATCCTGTTGTTCTACTAATTAGTGAATTTATTCTCGTCAATTTATATCCTGTTGCTGTTGTAATTATGATATCTGATGACATGTATATTCAACATTGCCGGCGAAAGATTTTTTTTTTTTTTTAATGATTAGCTTAAAATCATTCTGCTTGTCTCAGGGCATTTAATTAAATGCAATTCTTATAATTGTCATGATTCTTTGAGCTTCCAATTCCTTCTCCCAAATTATTTTTGCCCACGAAAAATGCATTTGGAATGAATACGAGTCCCGTTAATGAGTGGCTTCTGATCTCCGTGCCAGTGATAAGGGCCGAGCGCGTGACTGTAGAATACTAAAAGAACAGATAAAGCTGGCGTCCTGGCTATGATTTATTATTCCGTGTAAGAAATTGTGTGCTATCAGTGAAGGCTTTGAGATAAACATATATTCTGAGATCTGAAAAGTTATTTAATTTAAAATAAACTTTTTTTTCACTTTATAAACAATAAGTATGTGTTCTCCCCTCCAGGTTTGGGAAGTTTTTTGAGTTCCCCCTCCTGTTACAGAGCATCCTTATGATAATCACTATGTTGACCATGCTAAAGCTGTGTTGCTCAATGCAGACGGCCAACCGCGTCTCCACCAAGCGGCATTTCTTCACGGGTAAGAGAAACGTACCTTTTATATTTCATTCAAAGGCCAAGAGAATGGGAATCCCTTAAATAAAACATGTCCTCCCATGAATCAGAATGATCAATACGGAAGCCGAGGACCGGCCACGCGGTGAAATACCTTAACGTATGCTTTTGTTAGTAGCTCATTTCAAATTCCAGGGTCTCCGTTCCGCCCGGGGGACTTTCTTCAAGGATCCCCGACAGGTTATTGATTCCATTCTAATTAATTTGCTTTGACAGTTTTCATCGATTTAACACAATAAAAGAACATTTTACTTACAAGTTATTAAAATGACTGTTCCTGACTGTAATCACCTGACTGTATATCAAATATATGGGATTTTTTTCTGTCTGCAGTTCCATCTTTGATTAATTCCCTAAAGATTATTAAAGCACTTGTCTTTTATCTTTGTTTTTTTTAACCGAATAGTGCTGCCTGTTTATTTGCAAATATCACTTGCTCTTAATCCCCCTGTCCTCATCAACGGGGAGAGTATTTCACCCTTGACCGGTCCCAGCTGACCAGTCAGTAAAGCGCCGTCCCCGTATGAAATATGACTGATCTATAGAGTTTTAAAGCCTATCGTCCTTTTATTGCTCGTAAAAACTCACCGGGGTGTCACAAGGAAAAGACATCATGATCTTCCATTAAAACCACAACCCAGCTATCCTTACTGGTTATTCTGATGCCCTCCATTGTAAGAGGGGTGCATGTCATCAAGTGTCCAGTGGGGCATAATGACAGGAGGCAGTGCTGCCCCAAGGAAAATCGGGACACTTGGCTGTAGTGTTAGGTGGCCTTATGATTGACAAACCGATCCATACTGCATTCAACCATCTCAATCCTCAAAAATGCTAAAAAAAATCACTATGCAATTGAAATGAAAGCTCATTAAAGTGTATTTAGATAAACATGGGGTAGTCATTTCCGGCTCGACTTTCTTTCTCTGGCACTTTAATCTTTAGGTTCCAGTCACAGACCTTCAATTAAAATGATTTTAGAGGGTATCACATTAACGTTTCATAAAGCAGCTCCTCATTAGGATAAGACTAATTAGCCTGTACTAATTGGGTGATCAGATTAAACAATGCCTGCCGCAGTTGACATCTGATATTAACCCCCATCTTGGAAGGTATACCCTGTAATATGTACGCTATGCAGATAAGCCGCTCTAGCATATCGGTGTCAATTAAAAGCAACATGCTGTATAATCACGGCTATCACAGGTAGCCACTTCCAGGGTAGTATGGGGTATACGAGGTATGTATTAGTCCCCTTCTGTTACAGAGGGGTAAATATCAACCCCTTCATACCAACTGGGGGTAGAAACCCTCTTAGAGGCATGAAGATTGCCCCGTTTCTCTGTGCCCTTGAAGTTGGCTGTTGGTGCTACTTTGCTTTCCTCTGGAGAGACCTGGGTGAGGATTGGACCAAAGTCCAAACAACCACAAAACAAATTAGTTAGGTATGGAAACCATTAAAATAGCCAATCAACCAAACACGTTTTTTTCATTGACTAGAAGTTATATAATATGCCTTACGCCATCACACCTGCGCATCTGGGGCACCCTCACATTTAAAGAGTTATTCATAGTAAAAGTAAAAATATCACGGCTGACCCGTGACCTCGTTTAGTGATAGCCAATGAGCGATGAAGTGAAGGAGACTCCAATAAGCCTTTTATGTTTTAAGGCATTTTTACGATAACACATCCCAGGAACATTTTAAATTGCTTCAAAATCTCTTTTCACATTTGTATGGATAGGTGAAAGCTACCAGAGTAAGAAACACAGAAGAAATGAAAGCGAATGAATGAGTAAAATTCATTACAAAATTACACTAAGAGCCACCTCTCGCTGGTTAAGTGTTCAGTGTGTTCATTGCCAGGACCCGAACCTCTATGTTTTAGGAAGCATTCCCCTTCCTCAGGTGAGAAAACCAAATACTTCCCACGGTGCAGCTTTTTACAATCATTACGGTTCAAAGGATACAGGGATAGCCGAGTGTTTCAATCCATCAAAGAGCTTTTTAGTTTTCACAAATGGAGATTTTTATTGGCAAGTAAAGCTATGGCCATAAATGCTCGCCGCTCAGAGCCGACTCTAACAGCAAGCAATCGCGATCAGAGCCCGATAAATCCAGACAAACTGGAGCACATTATATCCCGTCATAACGTTATTCAAGGAACCAAACATAGACATAATAAGGTGCCTCAACAGAGCTTACAATCTACAGACGAACCCAGATTTAAGTAATGTCATCAGAATACAACCTACAGACCGTTATTTATGCCCAATGGATAGTTACAAAGCTTTTTCATAAGACCGGTAGGGGGCCTTTGTAAACTTGTTCCTATCCGTGCTCAATGTTGATATTGATAGGGAAGAACAGCTCATCATTTAAGTTTCAAAGGGTTAAAGCCATAGTTTCCCCGGGGAAAGCAGTATATATATATATATATATATATATATATATATTTATACTCACCATGTGATCTGGGGTTAATTTATCTTCCTCACTATTAAGTGTTTAATGGATTGTATAAAATTCAGCCTATCCTGCGTACAGACGCCGGAATTATTTTAATGTATATTCATTAAAGATGTCAGTGTTCCCCGTTTGAGTTGGTGAGATTCCCCCCCTAGCTGGCTTTAGAGTATTAATAAACGTGCTTTTTGCGGTAAATATCCCAGAGAGGTTTCCCGTTCGCCTGGGTTCCCTGTAAGCTTATATTAGATGTCACTTTACCGAGATTACTATTTCATTTCACTGACGGTAACATTTAATTGATTTCATCATTGTGAAAGCCACTGACCATCCCATAAGAAAGCAGAAGAGCACACGTTTCTATCAATCTAATGGTTCAGAGGAAATAAAATGGATCTATTTTAAGAAATACATAGTAGGTATTGTATATAAGCGCGTGACAGCATGGCCCCCATAGGCAAGCACGCTAGTAAAGGAAACAACGTAGCCATTGCTTTTAAGAGCCAGGTAATGTCTCTTTGCGAAGTTCCTTGAACGTCTTTCCCAAGTCCTTAGTCTGTCTCTTATGAAAAACTTCAAGCTATGTAACTTTAGAACGGCGTGTAGCGCACATTCATTGTTTTTCTCACAAATCAGTTTAATTTGGGGGAAAAAAGACAACTTTTCACTTCTTTGGCTGTTTTGAATAATCATTTTACTTCCCGGGAAGCTTTCATTGAAAAAGCATCTTCAGTCGTCTGGGTAGCAAAATTATCGAATGCTTTTACCCTTCAAGAAGATAATCATCAAACAGCGAGGAATCCCTTTTGTTATGATATACGACAAACCTGGTATAGTTTTGAGGTAGCACTTACCCCGCTGGGCCACTTACCTCTAAAATAAAACATTATATGAAGACGCTGGTTCTTAAAATCATCATGTTGGAGGAAATTGTTTGAATTATATAATGAAATGGTGTAGAGCGTTACATTATTTCAGCGAGAGACACAAACACATTGATACGAGTCCTCACATTTTAGGGTTTTCTTGAATGAAGGCTTCATGAATGGTGGGTGATGGTTGGGAGACGGAAGACCATTAGAAACAGATGTTTGATGCACTATAAAGTTGAGTTGTCTTGGCAAACCGTCAAAAGGACCACTCTAGCGAAGGCTTCCTCTGCTTTATAGGAAATTCACTTTACTTAATCTCTTTGGTGGAACTCAGTGACGATAATAGTTTGTTTTGAAAGTGGACAGGCGTGTAGTTTGCCCACAAAGTGATGATCATGTATGTATGCACCATCGTTCTAGTATCTACCTGTTTTTGTCTACAGATTTTGAGCCTGCGTACTTTTGGAAGTGGAGTCGATTTGAAGATTACCTGCAGTTCGTCTTCTCCCTCACCATCTCAGGCGCTCTCCTCACCTATGTCTTCCTGGATGTCTCTACTTTTGTGGAAGGCATGGGGTTGGTTGCTCTGTTGACGGAGGCAATGCTCGGTGTTCCTCAACTGCTGCAGAACTTCAAGAACCGCTCCACGCGAGGAATGAGGTAAGATGCAGCGAAAGGGATTATTATGGTGTTTAGATAGTTTAATGGAAGAGAAGAAACCTCCGATTATCTGTAAATGAAAAGGTACCATGGAAGACAAAGTCCCTTTGGACATCCTATGTTGACGATACATTGTTACCTGTTTTACCTGTTGAGATGGCACTCGGTGGTTGTAGGTTATCATTTAAGAAGTGCATTTACGTCTCCGTTACATGAACGCTCCTCCTTGGTTATTAAAAACAAGACCAAATAAAAAGGTAACCATTTACACGGAATGATTTAATTTTATTAAATTAAAACTCAGCCTATCCACAGACTGAAAAAAAAAACAAAAGGGAATAAAAGCATAAAAATGTAAATTAACTAAAATATCTTTACAAACCTTACTTTAATCAATATAAATAGATAGAACGTTTCATCAGTTTACAGACATGTTGAACTGAAATGCATGATATCAGCACAAGAGATACTCGCAACCACCGCTATCCAGAGCTTTTCTGCAAAGGGAATCGGCTACCTTACAAATGTTTCTCAGCTAGCGGGGAAGCAATATAATTAAACCCATGGCAGACCAATGGAAGTGGGCTTTTAAAGGGTAATAAACAAAAGTTCTTATTTTATCTATATCTCTCTATATATAAATATAGATCGGTAGATATAGATAAGACAAGATGTAAGACCTGTCAAAGTAGAGATGCTGGAAATGCACAAAAGATTATTCAGCGATGTATAGATGGGTAAAACCATACTGGAAACCAGACTTGAGTCCGCCATGATCTAAACAATGCTTTATGTACCAACAATAGCCCACTTCTGTACCTCATATGCTTCTCCAACCAGCTCGGAATACAAAGACATTATTCACAAGTTTGCCTGTTGAGCGCCTGAAAGGAACATTAAGGATTATGAACCCTCGGGGTGAACCTCCGTTGGCTCGTTCAGACTGGCAATCTATCGTATGGAAGCAAAAAACACTTTATAGACAAAAGGAGTCAACATCATTTTTTCTAGTCTGTGGCTTTAGGCGAATCTCAAGTGACACATTTATGAGTACACAAGCCAGTCTAATAAATGTCATATTTAACCACATAAATAAGGATGAAAAAATAAACTCAGCATACAAAATCCGATGCATGTACCATATAAATGTGTCACGGCTAGGCACAGCATTAGCTAAACTCCTACTGATTTGTATGCTTGCCTGGAAGGCTTCCCCTGTGAGACGGTTTTAATGAAGCTTTGCGGCAGGCAGAGAATTAGTGACTTCCGTCTGAGTCCGTCTTACCGCGCAGTCTTTGAAGCCCAAAGGAATAGGGGTTCACTTAGTACCGAAAGTTTAATGCTGTAAAAACCTTAAATAACAACACACATTTCTTTATAAAAATATACATACGTTAGGGTCTTCTCAGAAATATAAAGTGGGCTCAATGTCCCCTTGTTAGTTGGCTGTTAACTTTGGGAGTGCATCCAAAATGCAAAGACACAAAACCATTACTGGTGGCATGAGAAGAACAAATGGTGAGGGATCTATTTATTCCTGGTTGCTTATTTAGAGCTATCCTTGTATTCTGGTCGGTGAAACCACCTTATAATATTCCTGCAGAGCCTTATGAGGGAAACCTTTAAACTCCTTACGCATTTTGTGGCCAAGCCTAAAATGCTGTGGATGCTATGCCTGTACCAATGTGAGTGCAGAGGCTTTACCTGCTTTTTGGGTTTATTCCCCCCAAAAAAAAGAATTCATTGGACCGATCAGCCCCATCAAGTACATGATTAAAAACACGGTTATATAGATATTCACCTGGGGTGAACATCGCCTCCGCATGGCTTAGGATGTTTGCTCACCGAGCAGCTGGGACAACAAAGAAAGAGAAGCTTGGTGGATCCTAACAAAGGTAGCTCAACTGCAAATATCCGCTGGGTTCCTTTACATCCCGAAGCTCTCGATGTAATTTGCGTTGGACTCCCTAGGGTATTTTGTGCATGTTCTGGCCATGTGTGAATAGATCCCACCGGCTGACATTAACTAGTTAATTAAACCAATGAAATCCTGTCAGCTGCAGACGAGGAACAGTTTATACACCATTGGAGTTCAGAGAAGGTAGATGGATGGCCCATATGTTTTCATTACACCTAATCTTTGTCCAGCTCGGTATAACCTATTTTGCGATTCATCAATCAGGTTGAGCAGCGGCAAACATGCTGTTCAGTATGTTATTTCTGTGGAAACGCACCCCACATTGTACGGTAAACATGACGATAGGTGCCGGGGACATGAAAGCCGGTCGATAATATTCAGTGTCTCCGTTGATATAGTGCTTTGGAATCAGACAATACAATTAGTAGGATTGGGTTTTCCATAATCTTTTCTACGAATTTGTTAATGTCCAATTCCACAAAAAAAAAAGGATTTTAAATGTCTATAATAAATTACTTTAAGGTGTGAGCTAACGCGCTTCAATCACCCACATCGTCATCTTAAACTATACAATATCTTCAAAGTCATAAAATAAGAAGGTTTTTTTAATCTAAAAAGCGTCTCGGTAGTAGGGCAGTTAATTACGTCAATTCGTTAGAGTTTACTCAGGTTCCTGTCCCCCGGGATGTTTGGTATCTTGCAGATCCTGCCTTCTTACAACATTCATGAAACATCCAAGCTTGTTTACCACATGAAAGCCATCTTCCTACTTGCGTCTCTGCCTTCTGCCTTTTTGAAGATCCACTGCCTTCTCATTGATCAAACCACAATCAATTCATTGCCGTGGTCTCTTGTTTTCTTTTTGAAGATCTCCAAACCTCTTTTTTATCCACATCCTAGTTATTTTGAGGGTAAAGTACCTGACACAGTAGTTTCCCCCAAAATCTTGGTAAAGTCCATGTCTTTGACACTTCTTAGGTGGATGGAGACCTCACATCAAGCAAATCATATGATGTATTATGTTTGTTTTTGTTTTTTTTTTGTCATCCAATGGCTTCCCCTCTCATTGGATTATTACCAAATTTAATTTGTCTGGAAAAGTCGATCAACCACATCTAATGATTCCATCGCAGCTAAGGAAGGAGGTTGCGTGTAATGAAACATCTGCATAATCACTAAATTCCATCCTGCTGGCATTTTTGTTAAACAAATGTTAGGAGATTATTGTTAATTAAACTAAGAAGAAGATTTTACCAGGTGAGTATTTTATCCAAATGACCGGGTTCTTCCACAGTGATAACAAACAGTACCCTACACCATGGAACTATCCTCAGTATGGAAGCTGTGGGGTAAAGATGATTATATCTAAAATCCATCTCAATAATATGGACAGAAGAACACTATAGCTATTATATTTTACTTCTTCCCACTCTCTGGAATGCACAAGGTTAATGTGAACTTATGTTGGACACCGACTAATAGAGCTATGATCACATTTAGACAACCAGACTACTTCTATATTCCGTCCTATGTTTATATTTATTAATAACGTCATCTGGACTGCATTCATAGAGCTCCAGTGGTGAGCTTTTATAGAGTTACATGATGGTTCCTCGGCGGAATCTTTCTGGTATCTACAAGGCTTCCACATCGTCTATCCAAAAGTTCCGTAATCCATCGGCCATAATAAGGGCAATTCAGATACCAAGTGCAAAACATGGAGCAGTCCTAATGGAAACCAATGGGGTTGGCTCCTGCTGGTTGTTTCATGTTTATCACCATTATTATTTGAATGAGAATGTTCCCGATAGAAATAAACATATATATTTATTTGTACAGGGAACTGAATTCATTCATAATAAAATGTATAATTTCACTCACCTAAATGAAGGAGTAAATTAAAATATGTTTGCATTTACACATTAGTAAGGATTATTATTATAATACAAGTATTCACCTAGATCATTTTTTTTTTTTCTTTTAGGGTAGAGTAAATAAAAAGAGAAATGAAATGGGTTAAAATCCTATTGAATTCTTGGTAGAAAGTCATTATTTTAAGAGTGCTTAGAAAATCATTAATGAGTTCTTGAGGGCAAAAGGCACCGAGGAAAAAAAACACGTATCCATTAAAAACACTTTGATTTAACTCATGCTGTGAAGAAGCTGATTTTGTGAGCAGCAATAATATTTTTCAAAAAGTTTTTCTTTTTCCGAAAGTTCTTAGTCAACCCGAGGCACGGTAAGCCACGATTGGAGAAAAACACGCCACGATATATATGTATGTGTGACAAATGTATGTGGGATGTAGAGGCTAGACGGGCAATTTTAGCACAAAGCTTGCTTTAAGGAGTCAAGAAAGTCCAGCCCTTTATGTATGGTAACTAAAACATGTCAGTAAATCAGTAGTAGTATTATTCCGTAAGTCAAATTATTATCTTATATACTACTTATGTCCTGTCTACCCATCCTACAGCGCAACATAATACGATCAAAGCGCTACATAATACGATAAAAAATATCTTAAAAACTCTTAATTAAACAGATACCCTTTCCAGAGTACCAGTTTAATTCCCCAGCCCTACGTTTGATTCTGTTTATGAGGACTGATTTTGGGGCACCTGCCTTTTCTTTAGTCCCGCTTAGTCAAACGTATAAGTCTCTGAACTGCCAGCTTTACGAAGCTTGCTCATTGAGCTTAGAAGACGCTGGACATATTGGTGGAACCATCAGACACCAGATGCGCTCGAAACAGAAAACGAAATGACTTGCGCATCCTCATGAATAGAATTTGAGGATAGAATCACAGTCGTCTTGTGATTGTCTTGTGGTTCTACAATACATTTGGATAGAACCGATTCAATCAACCATAATATCGTGGCGGCCAGGACGAGATGATACATTGTTACGTGAAACAATGTCAAAGTGAAGCAAGCCCCTGATGAGAGAAATCAAAGAAACTGGTATATTAACATGGATTTGGTGTTAGACTGTGGTGGATCCTCATCCAGCTGTGTGATAGACTTCGGTATATTCAGCGCTGTATACATGATCTGAATATTGTACTGAATTCCATGCCATCTTGTTTCTCTGACTAGTGTGAAGATGGTCTTGCTGTGGACGGCGGGGGACTGTTTCAAGACGGGATACTTTGTTCTTAAGGATACCCCGGCTCAGTTCTGGATGTGCGGGACATTGCAGATTTGCATCGACGCGGCTATCCTCTTTCAAGTGTTTCATTATAATCAGAAGCAACGTTCCAAGGATGGTTAGTGGGATTTCTGAAGGGAAGAGAGAGAAAGCCCACCGGTTACATTATTCAAGACTGAGAACGAATGCAGCTACCTACTGAAAAACCAAAGGAGACAAATTATACACTGTGTGCCAATTAAAAAAGAAGAGGTTACAATATATATTTAAAAAAAATACAGTTTCACAGCAGAACCTTCTTTCTATTTGGAAAATAAAAAGAAAACATATATTTATATTAAACATCAGACTACAGATTCTTTAATGCCAAACATATCAGCATGACATCTGTCCATTAATAAACATGATAACACAAGTTGGGTTGTTATGGGTTTCTATGGGATCACAGTTGTAAAGAGATCTAACCCTTGATGAAAGCAGAGGCTACTTACCTGGGTCCTGGACTTTGTGGGCAGCCTTCTTGAGTAATAATGCTTGCACTGCCAATATGTACCTAGAAGATACCTGTGAGACAGTCCGTTACTTTCGCTTCAAAAAAGTTACCAGGCATACAGCTCAACCAAAACTAATACTAATGAGCTGCTTCCTTCCAACAAATATTATAACTACCCACAAGCCACTGGAAACATTTCACAGACCAACAGAGAGGGTCAGTTATGGTCAGGAGACATGTGCAGTAAATCAGGATAAACATTATTTTTGATGAACAGTGCTTAGGGCAATTGTTCCCGTGCCTCTCAACGTCGGGAGTGTTGGACCCGAAACGCTGAGACCGAACAAAGAAGAGAACGATCGGGGAAGGGACTCGGACCGGCAGATAGGTCAGGCGGGTCAGTAGCGGGGTCAACTGGACAGCGCCAAGCCAAATCACCAGACAAGCTATGGAGGTCAAAGGAGATCAGCCAGGTCAGAATCACCAGGATAGCACCAAACCAGCAGACAATACCGTAATCAAATGAACAGGTCAATTATATCTCAAAGTATTCAGAGGTGTGAGGGAGGCAAGATTTATCCTTATCCAACACAAGGCTACATGGCACTGCCAAAACGATGGCTCGCTCTCCTGATTGACTATTAGCTGGCAGCATTAAAATAAGATGTAGACTGTCACAGTTTTTCATTGATTCGAGATGAAATTTAATAAAAAAAAATGTGTTGGGCTTTACATGTATACGTCATACATTAATGGCTCCCATGTCACGTGTTGAGTGAACCATTGACATATACATCTAGACAGTAGTTTTACTTAGATGTTCAGGAGCTTAAATGTTCAGGTGTGTTGACATTTTACCAAACTTGGGTCCCAGCATTTATATCTTAATCACATCATTAAGTGGACACTGTAAGCATGGGTTGTTCTACAGTACTCGCTGTGGCCTGTGCGAAGGGCCCTCACTTTGCCTGGGGCCCAATACCGTAGCCTAGGTTACCATGTTTTTAATCTTCATATGCTTACATATTCGTCAAAGTCACTTGAAAAGGAATATATGCTAATAATTTGGCTCGCTATCCCATGTATTATTTCCATCCCTGTGCTCTGATTCAGTCTCTTATCTTATCTGTCCCAGATGGCAACTATGTGGGATAGAATATACTGTGCCAGCAAGCAAAGAAAACATCTTCAGCTGCAAATGTCAGAGCAGACAACTACAGAATGAATAATGATTACTTAAAACAATATTACAAGAGTCCTTGTTGCATATTTATAGAATTCTGTTGGTATATGCAGTTGGCGCGGTCTGTATATTCCCTGTGCAAATAAGTGACCTTGCTTAGCATCATAGATCATTAACTTCGGTAGATTTATCCTTGACCCTTAGTTACAAGAAAAGATTGTCAGCTCTGCTGCCAGTTCTGGGGTAAAACCTGTATATAAATTAGAAAATAATCAAAAGTATATGGCTGCTAGAAGATTTGTTGCCAGGGTAATGTGGCTTAAACTCTCTGAATGACTTATAGGAGCTTTAGTGTTTCTGAGGAGTTATTGGTTGTAGCTTTCTAAGTACAAAGAAGAGGGCAGATCCTACCTTCAGCAGTACAAGGAAGAGGACTGACCCTACCTTCAGCAGTACAAAGAAGAGGACAGACCCTACTTTTACCAGTACATAGAAGAGGACAGATCCTACCTTCAGCAGTAGAAGGAAGAGGACAGACCCTACTTTCAACAGTACAGAGAAGAAGACAGACCCTACCTTCACTAGTGCAAAGAAGAGGACAGATCCTACCTTCACCAGTACAAAGAAGAGGGCAGATCCTACCTTCACCAGTACAAAGAAGAGGACAGACCCTACTTTTACCAGTACAGAGAAGAAGACAGACCCTACCTTCACCAGTACAAAGAAGAGGACAGATCCTACCTTCACCAGTACAGAGAATAAGACAGATCCTACCTTCACCAGTACAAAGAAGAGGACAGATCCTACCTTCACCAGTACAGAGAAGAAGACAGATCCTACCTTCACCAGTACAAAGAAGTGGACAGACTCTACCTTCACCAGTATAAAGAAGAGGACAGACCCTACCCTCACCAGTACAAAGAAGAGGACAGATCCTACCTTCACCAGTACAAAGAAGAGGGCAGATCCTACCTTCACCAGTACAAAGAAGAGGACAGACCCTACTTTTACCAGTACAGAGAAGAAGACAGACCCTACCTTCACCAGTACAAAGAGGAGGCCAGGAAGACAAACAGTGCTGTCACGAGGTTCCCTTTTGTAAATACCATAAGGCACCTCTACAAATACCCTAAGGTGCCATGGACGCTGCTTGCACCAGTAGCCCAGATGTGTGAACACCACAGTTACCACAACATGGTGATAGAGGAACACTGTCTTTATGTACAGCCTGGAGTATATGGACACAGTGGTGATTTCACCAAATAAGCTGAGAAGCTTAGAGTAGATGTACAGAAGAATGTTACTAAAGATATCCCATTGGTATCAAAGATGCCTCGTAGGCATCATAGGCAAGTCCCAATGCCTAGATTAAGGCTTGGTCTTAACTACCTTTTGAAACTAAACTCTAAATGTTCTAGCTAATATAAGTAATATATGTGCTCATAAAGCCACAGATACACTCAACTGACCCGCAATAATAATGTGTGTAGCATAGCATCACAACATCTTGAAAAGATTAATAATTATGAGCTTTGCTGTTGGTAAGGTTCCCCGCTCCGGCAGAGCGAATATAAATGAAGCTTCTATCAATATGTATAACATTAAACATTTGCATTTTATCTGGGTGTAAAACTACATTTGGTTAAATTGTTTTGAAAGAATTACAGATATTATTTTAATTGGAGACGGCACTTGATGCACTGCTCTTAATATCCGATGCAAATGTGTGTAACGTTCTTTGATCCTATAAACGTAGGTTTAGTGAGAAGCTCTGGGAGCAATTTACAAAGTCTAATAAACTCTGGTGATGGAGGTTTGGACATCTCCTGTCGAGCATTACAGGAGGTATTTTCAAAGTTATGTAGATATGTGAACAGCAGTAATACTTTTGCTTTATAGGATGATATCCTCTTAAAATTATAATGTAGGGAAATAACATGCAATATTACAATGTAGCGGTATAAAAAAAATAAGGTTTTCCGACTATGTGAAATTGTAGCCAAATGTTTAACATAAAATCTATGTATCTATCCTATTTAGCATTCCTTTCCAGTTCTTTGCTACGTAAAGCAGCAGATAAGATCGTTGTGAACGTATTTTACTGTAGGTCTGCAGAATGCTGAACATCTTTTTATTTCATTAGTGGAGGAACGCATCACAAATGTAATCATCTGAAGGAAATTAATTCCTGAAATACTAAATACAAAGGACGTCGTGAAAACGTGTTTTTTCATCGTGTTTTGGAAAACAATGTGTCTTCCTAAAGGCAACCCGAGCTTTTGTGTCTCTGTCTTACAATAGCCGCGATTGTCTGCTCTTAAGAGTATTCTTCGTATCGTCGCTCCGATCCATGAATACACAGAACCTCTCAAATTGTTCTGTTATCAGTACTTCTCATTCCTGGATTCTTTCTTACTGCCCGCTTTTTTTTTTTTTTATCAGATTATCAGATTTTTCAGTTACTAATTACATTTTTTTTTCTTCTACATTTATACAATGCAAATGTTTGCCGATTTGGCCTAATCTGATGTTAGCCATATATAGCTTTTCAGAGCATGGCTTCCCATATGCGTCATATAATATCAAAAGTGTAATACATCGCTACACGTGAGAATACACGTGAACTGGAACTGAAGTCGAATGAATGGAAAAGTAATCAAAAGCTATGCTTTAAAGGATGTTACAGTTTAGCCATTCTGGCCCATCCATTCGCCCTTTCCCCAATGTAGGCTGAAGTGCGTTGTGTGGATTGCGGTATACCCATATCAATGCATTTTGCTATGTTTACATCATAGACATCCATTCCTTCAGCGATTAATCTGTTTTAAGGAGGTCTTTGCCCTATCAATTACCCTGAACGCTCCAGCGTCAGAATGGAAAATTATTCATTGCATTTCCCCCTCTCATTCAGTTGAGGGGCATCTGGTGCATTAAAGTGGAACCGAAGCCTTTTTAGCAATTTCTAACCTGACCTTGGGAATTCTGTTGTCTTTGCTGTTATCATCTTGCATTTTCCATGTCTGAAGTAGCCTTTGGATATACAGACCAAAAGCCCAGTAGGGCGACTGGATGATGTGACAATTTTATGTCCCGCACAATGGCTTGGGACAGTGGTGAAAATGTTGCAAGGTCTTCCGTATGTAGTGCAGCTCATCTTACAATCCCATGTTTAATTAAAGTATGACAATTAATGCTCCCAAGCAAGCATCCGTGTTACTATATAGAGATCCATAAGCGCCGTGCCGAGTCCACACGCTGCATTCCCATATGCCACGTGCAGCACGAGATGATAAATCATCACAAAACCATGGAAAAAGAAAAATTGATGCAACTTGTTCTCTGCAAGCCAGCGTCCTTCCGAAAACCTTATAAATAGGCCCCGATGGGGCTAATTTAAAAATTGCAATGCAACTCCAAGGACGAGCAGCTCCCTATTACACAATGCAGCCTCGCAGGTCTGTATGCCCCATTTAGTTGCACCACCTGTTGCCCTTCTGTTGGCTTTTATTTACCGCAAGTGGGTTACGGAATCTGCTAAATGCCCTCTTTTTCTATTTCATAGGGAACCGATAGTGCAGCTGAACGATTCGATACAGAAAGGAGGCAATATGTCACTTCAAAATAACAGTAACAGTATGCTGCAATGTCATCAGTTTATTTATTAAATGGGGGTTTTATCTCCTCCAAAAAAGTATCACAGTGCGAGGTTACGCAGTTGGGCTGATTTATCCATACATCTGGGATAAATGACTCTGCAGTCCTATTAATGATCCCGACCTTGTATTTAAAGCATCCTGTTCTATCATGTGTGCCAATATATTTGGCGTTAAACACTTAAAGATGGACACCGTTACCCTTGAGAAATGGGACTCTGGGTTTTATTTTCACATTTTCTATTATGGTTGGTGAAGGAATTTGGAGATAAAAAGGTGATAAATGCTTCTCGGCTAATTGAATCCTGCCCTTTAAAGGGATTGTGTCCTATGTAACAGTGTGGGTAGTGCAGTGTACAAACACAGGCTTATTTATTCAAGTCTATTGACTTGGAATGACATCATCTCGACACCTGCTTTGTTTATTTTTCTGCTTTTACTTCAATTTGAATGTTTGCTCGATTATAAAACTAGTTGTTTTTTTTTCCTGAAAAAATATCATCTTTTATTCAGACCTCAGACTTGCCAAAATGTGGACACACTAATGAACGACCCTCACAAGATTTTGTACACATGAAATATGGATTAAATTACCCACCCGTATTACTGCCCCCAGTCCTACCCCCACAATGTGTGCATGAGTGAGTGTAAGTGTGCATATGAGTGAGGGCAGATGATCTGTTTGTTTATTGTTGATGAAACAATGTTTTATGGCAAAAACAAAACCATAGGATCATTTTATATTCAAGCCTTTTCATTTTTTTCTTTCAATAAGGTCTAAAGTTTATGGGGTCATCTTATAATCAGGGTTGCCTTATAATTGAGCAAATACGATATGTTTGTCATCTAATTAAATACTGAACACCTCTGGCTGATCATCCCCTTTCTAGGAGGGTCCATGCAGTGGCCCGTCACCTAATGGCGCAGTTGGCAAACTTCCATTGGGTGTCTCACCATGTTTTACCATGGTGGCGATGGAATGACCTGCTGCTTAATTTGCATTGTGTTGGGGCAGTTGCTGTGGGGGCATCTTGTAAGAACAGTGGTATGAAAGTCAAACATGTTTTTCGCGACAGTAATCTTCTTGGCAAATACCTTTACTCATGTGCTAAAGATGAGAGCCCTCTTGATTTGAATTAATGTGGTGAATTTCAATCACTGACATAATTTCGGTCATGAGCAATTCGTAAATCATGATTTTGATGTTGTGAGAAGATTAAAATATATATTTTTGGAGTAATTGACTAAAGAAAATTATCATATTTTTCACTTTTAGGCGTTGCTTCTGTCAACCTTGTCCATCAGCACTAATGAACTCTTGGCCTTCAGGAAGGAGTTGCCCCCAGTTGCACACGATCATCCATTGTCTGTTGGGAAGAAAGATACGTACGGCACACCTGTACCCAAGACAATACGTCAGTGACCAGATAATTAAAGGCATTTGAGGATATGATGAAACAACCTGCATCGGAAAATAGTGAGTAATGAAAACACGCACACATTATTCCCCAGGAGATCGGTAAAGATGTTTGACTTAACAGCTTGTATAATTATATCCTTTTATTCCATCACAAGCCCCCCAACTGTGCCCCCACATTGGAACTCTTCTCCCAAAATTGTTAGGTAACCAAATGCATTAATACAAGGAGAAGTACATAAAATGGACAAAAAGAATCCACAGACATCGTTTCTCATCACACTTAGTTTTAGTGTTTGTTTAGCCGCTGCCCGCATGGTAACTCTGTATCGGATACATTGAGCTTGAAAGTTTTATTTTGTTGCAAACACTATGAAGACAGCCTGACATGCTTCCTAGCGTTAATTGTGTGCCGGGAACATCGAGAGCTTTGGGACTTGGTGACAAGTAAATACTGCTCTGCCCGGCAGAGATCTCCAGGCATTATGTGTCCTGCCTTCCTGAAGCTAGTCCCAGACAGAGGGCAAAGTGTAGACTGACAGATCTAATGCAACCAAGCCGAGTCTCATTAAAAGTATACGGAGCATGGGAAGCACTGTCTTGGCCGGGTCAATAGCAATATTTGAATAAATAAAACACAGGAAGGGCTAGAAGAAAACTCCAATATCGCACCATCAGCATTCCAAAACAGGATCTCTCGCTTGGGCTTGTTGAGGCTATTAACGTTTGCCTTACCAAAACACTGCATGCCGTGCCAAGTTTAACTCCGTAAAGAGGTCTGCTTGACTATAACCGCACGGAATTAGCCCATAAAGCAGCAAACGCTTTAATGGATTTTTTTTTCACCAGTTTTTATTCTTCAGAAAATAAAACAGATGACTTTGTTACAAATGAAATGTCTCTGTGTTATAAAGTCGCTTGTTTCATTGCGTTCTCGCTCTGTTTTATAGCTGTCTTTTTCGTACCACTTGGAGTGAGCTTCTCATGCGGCAAATTGCGTTATCATTGTGAGATGTCACAGATGGCGTCTACCGGTTAGAGTTGGGTTTTAGGTATCGATTTTAGTTCAGACTTGTGCAATTCCGTCCAAGTATAGCTCAAAAGACTTCTAGCCTCCAGGAACTAGACATAAACAGGTTATAGTATTGTTCTGAATTTGTCATAGGACTGTAGGCTTTCTGGGAATTATGGGAAATGTAGTCCAACATTGAGTGTAAGCTCTTCTATGTTTTATAATTTGTTATTGCATCTTCTTCCCATCACTGTACTGCAGTATGGAGTGTGAGGGTTCTATACAAATAATGATAGCTATAATGACATAATTATAATAAAAACAAATTATAAATACAGTTTTAAATAGCTTATTATTTCTTTACTGGTTAACGGTTGAACCCCCCCCCCCCCAACACAAGCCAGCCCAGCAAAATTACCTAGGGAAATGATTTGTAAAATATAATAAAACCTTTATTACAAATCAGTAAGAAAACATAAACTTCTGTGAGTGGAGATTAATGAAATTGCTTTAATCTTCTGGCCACACAAAGACCTCCAAATACAATCAATGAATGGTTACAGAAAACAGTAACCCCTGGCTGATCAGTGTCGTTTTACGCCAACACATTACAAGGATATGCGATATAGTCCTCCGGAGGCTGCAGCAAAGGCCACCCTGGGCCAGCGGCCATGGTCCTTAACGTGATCAGTTGGATTGGTGTCAACACCTGAAGAAGAACATGGTTCCTACTTATAAGTTCTTTGTGAACTCTCAAGACATCAAAAAGTTCCGTACTCCTTGTTGTTATACTGCTGCCCGGCAGAGATGGTAAACTCTACTGTCCAGGTTTGGGCTATGCCTCGGTTTAGCCCTTTACCTACCAGGGTCTGACAGGGTCCTACACAGCAAAAGGAGGAATCGCGTCTTTCGTATTGCAAGGTTCTGTTCGATCACCAGGGATTATAATCTCCTCTAACACAGCGAGCAGCCGCAGGCCTCATTAAACAAGTCTGCTGGTAGCGTTCTCTTGAATTATCACTCAGTAAACCCGTCTTGTAAATGTGATATACAACCGTCTAGAGCACTTTGTTTGTTACAGCTCTTGCCTCTTCTAATGGCCTCCTACCTCAACATTATCGCCTTTAGCACCGGCATAATTGTGTTTGTTTTCAATGTTCTGTTGCAGTCAGCAGGGGGCAGTTTCGGGCTTTTGTGGATGGGGAGGCAAATGATCCTAGCTGGTCCGGAAATCTGGAATATTGTAGCCCCGTGGGCATTTCCCCCCTAAGTGGAAGGCGTTTGGGAAGCCACCGACTCGCACATCCAGCAGATAGTGGGAGAAACCTCAGCTGCTGCAATACCTCTTGGGGAACAAGAAAGTCTTATGAATTCATGGTGTTCCATGATTAACACCAACTTTATATCCCAAGAGCAATCCATTGTACGTAGCAATGACATCCTGGTCATGGTACATTGTATTTTCTACCCATTGTCCAGCTTCGGCATAAATCTTACAGCAGATATGGTTTTCATGACTGCTGATCTCATGAGTGGCTGCGGCAGCTCAGTCTCCGTTCTAAAGATCCTTTATGATGGAACTAATAAGAGTCGAAATACCTTTACAGCAATGAACAAACCACCTTCGGTTGGTTTCTACGCGCGTGGACAGCGATGGTGTGAGATGTCACTCTCCATCAAGCTTCACAGCGGCTCAGCGGGGTGATTTTACACCGACCTGAGATTCTGTCTGTGGTTTATATTCTAGAACGTCTACGCTCCGGGTTATCATAGGGCCAAACATCTCGCCATCGCTGTGTAGTCCCTAGCAATGAATGTACATCAGTCCATCATATTGTGATCGTACATTGGGTTAGTAGGTAGTCTGTATGTCCCGTTATGCGTTGCGTGGTCACGGTAATCATTGTCTATTGGTCTACCTGCTTTTGGTTAATTTGTGATCGGCGTCTTCTTGTTGGATCAGATGATTAAATGCCACATATAAGGGATTTAAAGCATTTTACATTTTCCTTTTTTTTGATTGCTGTTGCCGCACCGCCAGATGATTGTAAGCTCTCCTAAAGCGGGGAAACCATTCCACGTCACTGTGTCTGTAACATAAAACTGACATCTGCCGGTTCAATTATTGATCAGTGATTTGCATGCCGTTCAGACACGTTCCATTACAGACTGCATTCTATCCATCTTAATAAGATAACTCATTAGCCAATTAAAAGAAAACCATTACTCGGAGTGCTTCCGCAGTGTTTTAGACTGATGGATATTTGTATATAGTCTCCGTGTGTAATGATATAACCCCGTTTAACCCTTTCATTGCAGCCGAGGCCTTTTTACACGAGTTGCGAGAGTTCGGATTTCAGCAGTTTTTGCAGTTAAGCCGTAATTGTTTGTATGTTTTTTTTTTTTTAAGAACTTTTGCGTTAACCTCAACATCATATTTATAAATATTATATAAATGCTAAAAAATAAGACTATGATAATTGTGCTGTGATTGAGTCATTATTGGGTTTTATGTGGCTTTTTTTTTATCATTTTCTGTAGACTTTGACCAAAAATGGTTCATTATTTCTAAAAGCATCCTGTAATTGTAAATTTGTTTGAGCAGGGCCCTCTTCACCTGTTATATATTGCTTGTTATGTTCTCAATGAATAACAGCATTGAGAAAGAGAAGCGAGCAGCTTCTTAATAATCAGACATGCTTTGCAATGCCATGTTTATTTAAACGGCTCTCTGTCTCACGCCGATGTAGTAAATTAATGTTTCAGATCCCCAGATCAGGAGGCAGCATAAAACTTCCTGGCTTTAGACTGCTTTATGACGACAGAACAAATGAATTCATTTGCGTGTTTTATGGGCAGCCGGCGTTATCATGCATTACTTCTCGCTGATGTGAATACATACAGATTTACTGTACATTCTGGATAAAATATACGTGTGTGTATGCATTATTTAGAGCGCAGATTTTTCATCGCATCACTCTTATGAAAGCTTTTCTGGCAAAACAGGGCTAGGAGAATAGATTTATTAATAGTATTAGTGGACTCTTAATTTATTTCTGACCCAGTCTGCTCGTTTTTCATAGTATTCCCGTGTGACATAGGTGACATACATCACTTTATTCCCATCAAAAACAGATAACTTGAAATCGCATTTGTTTGTTTTTTTTCTACACATCTATTACTTGCTTATCAACAAGCCATTCATTATGCAACTTCAATAGAAATGCAAGTACCTGCTGCCCATATCACCGGCATAATATTCCATCGGGGAACCCAGCCCCGAATATCCAAAAACAAGCAGGACGGAACATTAATAATAAAACCCTTCCACGGAGTGGATCTGAGCTACAGCCACCTCGGTAAACACTTAGTAACATAGCCATTTTAGGTTGAAGAAAGACCTAAGTCCATCGAGTTCTACCCTTCTACCTATCCTTCCTGCTTTTGATCCAAAAGAAGACTAAAAATTCCTTCTTGACTCCAAAAGACAATCAGATTTCTCGCTAGATCAAGAAGCTCTAAAATATCAAAGTTTATTCTATTATTTATGTCCTGCTTTTCTAGAAAAAAATAGTACCCAGACCCGCTTGAAGGCATCTATTGTATTCGATATCACCGTTTTTTAGTACGCATGTTCTATTGCTTGTATAGAACGCGATCCATGCAGCAGTTCCGCTGTGGAAAGGAATCGTATCAAAACGCATTCAAAGATAACATGTAAGAGTCATTATCCCTCTTATAAGATAAGTTTGTCTGATGGATTGAAACGTCTCCAGGGCCGAAAACTTTTCTTCTATGGCCTGATTTTCTGAATAGATATTTCAACATTAAAAGAAAAAAAAAAGGATCTTTTTATTTGAAGCAAAATTGCTAATGAGAAAATTGGTAACGGACCCATGCTTATCTATTTCCACTCGGTTGATTAAAGCACAGACGATTATGGAACTTAATATTCATTAATTTAAAAAAAAGGAAGAAATACAGTTTTTATTTCCAATCTCTGTTGAGAGTTCCACCGAAACGCTCATTCATTACTAATTAAAAGAAATATTGTGGGGCGCTCATAAAAATCGTACTTCGTTCCTTTAAAACCCAAAAATTGGGATATTTGTCATCTTTTTTTAATTGAAGCGATGCCAGTTACTAAATGTGCATGGCTCATTGCAGTGGTAAGTAAAGACATTAAACACATTTTAATTCAATAATAATCAGCTACAGTAGCAAAAACTGCAGAGTCGCAATGAAATATCGCAGCTTGAATCGCAGTGTCAGATTTCCCTTGAGGACAAGCCATTTGTGTATTGTAGATGTACTATGGTTTTTGGGCCCCCCCCTACCCACCGTACTAATATTTAATCAAAATACCAAAGCCTTGGTTGGGGGGCCAGATCTCTCAAACACTATGCGTTTCATTCTTCTTACACCCCAGGGTCCAAGGAGCCCTTAGACATCAACCTACTTTGGTTCTTTCCATTTATTTGCATCCAGCACCATAAGATGATAAAATGATCAGACAAGGAGCATAAATATATATTTTTTTTATTTCAGGTTTTTTTTTAAATTGTTAACTTTGTTTCTCCAAAGTGTGATAAATCCAGATCATATAACTAGAAACCTTATGTCAATAATGCACAAATCCTCGAATAACAGGCTGGTAGATATAGACGTGTCACAGATCCTAGAGCTTTATTCTCCTTATTCTCTTTTTCGTCGAGCACTTTTACTGAAGACCAGGTTTCTGACCTCCTGCTTTACTGGACAAAGCACACCAGTCTTATTCCTGGATACGTTTTTTTACAGCATTATTTAGAAGCGCTACAAATTCAAACGTCCTCTGGAAGATACAAAGTTTCCATGTTATTGGCGCTCCTGCACACAATGCTCTTCAAACAGAAACTCCATTTTTCCATAAGCGTCTATTTTCCGGTGTAAAAATACTTGTATGTGTCTTCTGAGACCAGACTGTCCGTGTCATTGAAGGAATCGCTTTCACCCGATTGATTTGCGTCTCTTAACCTCATCAGACGGCTCTGTAACCTCTCTTGATCTCTCTTCAGTTCTGCGTAACAGCGAGAGAAGGTATGGAAAATTGATGTTGCAGGAAAAGCCATAATTAAAATGCCACTTAGGATGCTGCTCAGAGCTACCACCTGCCCCGGGATGCTCCGAGGGACCATATCCCCATACCCCACCGTTGTCATGGAGATTATAGCCCACCAGTAAGAAGCGGGCACACTAGTGAATTCTTGGCCTCTTCCCATTTCGTTTTCGGCTAAGTGGACGAGCGGAGCAAACAGGGTTACAGCCACGCACAAGAAGAGCAGGAGCAGGCCGAATTCCCTGGTGCACCTCCGAACCGTCAGCCCCAGGGTCTGCAGTCCAAGCGAGTGCCTTGCAAGTCGCATAACGTACAGTATCCTCAAGGCACGTAAAACCCTGAGCACCAACCCGATCTTCTCCAGGTACGAGTTACCGCCAGGCTTGTCAAAAGTCATTTTCTCATCCTCTACCACGAGCGAGACGTAATATGGTAAGATGGCCAAGACATCAATAATATTCAAGGGTCCCTTGAAGAACTGGCATTTGCTTTTCGCTTGAACAAACCGTAGAAAGAACTCCAAAGAGAACCAAGCCACACAAACAGTCTCAATGATGAAGATACTGTAACATTTCTGGGAACATTCACCCTGTTGAGACAAAAAGAGATTATGATGAAATATTCATTTAAGAATCTTGCTTTCCTCTAACCAGAAGATCCTTCTTTGCTATCAAGTTCACAATGACTTCAAGTGTTCCTTTAAATGTGAAGGGTCAAGTCATTCAAAGCCCCATTGTGGACTAGAAATGAATGCCACATGCATGTTCTTTTAGAGAATTGTTAAATATTTAAATCGTTTAGTTAAGCCAGACTAGCCGTTTATACACTACACGAAACTCCGTACTATAAGCAGACTACTTTGCATTCACCGTGTGCCTAAAAAAGAAAATGACAGATCTGCTTATAGCCTGGAGTACTCAATTAACCGTGGAACAGCACCTTTAACAAGTGAGGCTACAGAAAATTTCCATCCTATTGTTTTATGCTTTGCCATTTTTGTTCCAATGGCAGCCATAGAAAAATGAAAACGAAAATCCATTAGGTTGCTCTCTGGTTCTTCATCAAAGATAAGTGACATATTCCACTTTAATTCTGATCAAGCGAGCATGGAAAATGGGATCCGAATATCAGGGACGGCAAAAACTGAATTAAAATGGGACCCGTGTTTTATAGAGTAGGTAAAATGTCACTTGTCTTGGAGATGGAGACAAGGAACTTAATGATGATGATGCTGGAGTCCTGGGGCTATTTTTGGAAGCGCAGAATAAGAAATCCACAAGCTGGGATACTTCATCTTAAAAATGTCGCTTTCAGGTAGAATATCTCCATGTTAAAAAAAAAAAAAAAAAAAGTAAGTAGTGGCTTGTTATATTATAGCTGAAAATTGCTTCATTTTATCATTAATGGGTTATCAGGTCCCACATTTTTATTAATAACACAGTAAAAAGAAAATAAAACTAATACCAAGTTAATGGTCCACATCTACACCATTACCCCATGTAGCATCATCCCTCCAGACCATTACCCCACATAACCTCCCCTCTGCCCACCATTACCCCATGTAGCATCCTCCCCCCAGACCATTACCCCACATAACCTCCCCTCTGCCCACCATTACCCCATGTAACATCCTCCCTCCAGACCATTACCCCACATAACCTCCCCTCTGCCCACCATTACCCCATGTAACATCCTCCCTCCAGACCATTACCCCACATAACCTCCCCTCTGCCCACCATTACCCCATGTAACATCGTCCCTCCAGACCATTACCCCACATAACCTCCCCTCTGCTCACCATTACCCCATGTAACATCGTCCCTCCAGACCATTACCCCACATAACCTCCCCTCTGCTCACCATTACCCCATGTAACATCCTCCCTCCAGACCATTACCCCACATAACCTCCCCTCTGCCCACCATTACCCCATGTGACATCCTCCCTCCAGACCATTACCCCACATAACCTCCCCTCTGCCCACCATTACCTCATGTAGCATCGTCCCTCCAGACCATTACCCCACATAACCTCCCCTCTTCCCACCATTACCCCATGTAGCATCGTCCCTCCAGACCATTACCCCACTTAACCTCCCCTCTGCCCACCATTACCCCATGTAGCATCATCCCTCCAGACCATTACCCCACATTACCTCCCCTCTGCCCACCATTACCCCATGTATCATCGTCCCTCCAGACCATTACCCCACACAACCTCCCCTCTGCCCACCATTACCCCATGTTGCATCGTCCCTCCAGACCATTACCCCACATAACCTCCCCTCTTCCCACCATTACCCCATGTAGCATCGTCCCTCCAGACCATTACCCCACGTAACCTCCCCTCTTCCCACCATTACCCCATGTAGCATCGTCCCTCCAAGCGATTGTCCTCAACTACACCTCTTCAGATCTAAAGCCTGCCATCTTCTACCCCAACTCCATGCAATCAATTATCAACCCAATACCTCTTTCCTTTCATCTGAAGAAGACACAAACAAGGTCCCAAACGCTTGTGACTTTATGAATCTTTTTCTTCTTCGTTGGCCAAACCAAAGTTATCACCTACGCATTTTCCTCTACACGCCATGGAAGTAAAAAGTTCCATCTATGGCTTTTGTTCGTGACGAATGAATACATTCCCAGGCTTTGATATGATTACATGAAAAGGAACAGGCAACCGTTCTAAAGTTGTTATGGGGAGAGGTGAGAGAGATTATTTTGAATGGTTGGTTCAGGATATAATTATCTTGCTCAGTGGAACTCAGGCTGCTAACATGAATGGGATAGCAGGAGCGCAGAAAATTGACAGTGTAACTATGGGGTTTAGGCAGTTATCACACACACTTTACTGAAATAACAAGTGCCAAGTCAGAAATGCCACCAATTAACCTGTCAGGGCTTCAGGGGTTTATCCGTACGCAGCGATCCTAAACATGAGCACTGTCAATCCAGCGGTATGCCGATTTTCCCTTTCATAAAGTCAGAATATGTATTTTACTTTTAAAGTGGACTCGTCTCCCGTGCGTATTAACATGTTTTTGTGAAACGGCTTACGAGATTTGTTTTTCAGTACATGTAATTTGGGGTTTTTGGTTCAAAAGGTATTTTAGTTCCGAAATCCAAAGAAACATTTAATGAGGAGCAGTCAACCATGCTTATATGTGATTCATTATTTTATATATATATATATATATATATATATATATATATATATATATAAAAATAAATAATTACTGGCAATATTTGTAGACTTATTTGGTCTGTGTTGTTTCTCAGGCAGATCCAGCGCTGCAGGATCTGAAGACCACCCGGTCGAAGGAGTCATGACGTCGATATACTCTAAGAACTGAACTCATAAGGTAGGCTGCAGGTGTAGTAAAGGGGTTCTGAAGTAGTTGTATTATTGCTGAGTGCGGGTTCCGTATTCACCCTTGATTACCCGGCTGTCATACCTGTTGTCAGATGACATGGTCCTGTCTCTTCTGAAGCTGGCTGCTATCATGTGTGATGTTTGTATTGTTAGCTCGAGAGACTGTGTCTATGTCGCTTATGTCACTGTTTGCCCGGGACAGACGTGATCAGTGCGATCCCACAGTCATAACCTTGTCTATAAAATGATACAGTGTATCAGCAGTATGAGCCCTCTCTTTCCCTATGCCTACTGCTTTTACACAAATGATGCCCACATGGACCAGTCTCCATTCTTGGTTGGAGGTCATCCCAAAAAACACATTGCCAGATGTTCATGCAACACGATGCCCCCTGTGAAAGAGCATCATTATGACCTATACAGACTATTAATAACTTTTCTAGAGGGCGACCTTGGACGACACCTCTAACATTTTTAATATTTGTAGGTAATTGGTTGCGGCACCTCTGGGGTCCGATAAAATGGATATTAAGTAGCTTATCTGATCATTTGGCCATGTGGCTGCTTCATTACTTTAGAGGAAACGTTCTCTTTTATTTATAAATGTTTTACGATAGTTGTTTGCTTTAGGAGTCAGTTTTGTTATAGGTGGCTAATGTTTTTTTTCATGTCTAGCATAAGTTGCTTTATAATATGGGTTATTTTAACCAAGGCTTTCAAATTTCTGCCTATGATAAAAGCTCCACCAAGTACCTTTTCAGCACCAAAATATACAATATTGCACATTGTACCATTTGTGTTAGCATCAAATGTATAAATATAGAGGAAGTGGTTTGAGGTTTGCTGTTACTTCTATGCAGGGCCGGCCCGACAATGGAGCCGAGTGGGGCAACCGCTCCAGACGGCACTTTTGAAGGGGCAGCACTTTGCCGCCCCAAGCCCCTTTTTTTTTTTAATCGAAAGACAGAGAAAGGGGCGCCTCTCTCTCTCCTCTGCGGCGAGTCTCCCTGTTCGGTCTCGGTGCCGGCTTGTAATGCTGAGCGCCGGCGCTCATTTCCGGCGCTCAGCCTTACAAGCCGGCACCGAGACCGAACAGGGAGACTCGCCGCAGGACTGCTGAAAGGTAAGTACAAGGGGGGGGGGGGTAAGGTTAGATAATAAGGAGGGGGAGGAAAGGTAGATAATGGGGGGGGCGGCAGGGACGGAGGGAGAGGAAGGGTAGACAAGGGGGGGGCATTTTAAAATTCGCCCCAGGCGGCATTTTGCCTTGGGCCGGCCCTGCTTCTATGACATCATCAAACCAGATTCTTACATGTATGTGGGCTTCTGAACTCGAGCATAATGCGTTTATCAGAAATGCTGAACTTCATCCAATTAAATCCATCCTTCTTACCGTCTGCTGCAAACGCTCCTCAGATGAAACTTTAGTTAGGAAGAAGCAAAAGAAATTGAAATATTTATGAGTTTCCCTTTGAATAAGGAAAAAAAAGGGGGTCTGTTAATAACGAGAGCAGCTAATACCGCGCTCCTCTTTCCAAGAACAGAGCAGCGGGGATGTATCTGCTTCTGGAAAGACGATACAATACATATTAATTTCTAATGACGAGAACTCTAGAAGACGGCTCGCCCTCTCTCGGGTCGCGAGTAACAGTAGACAGAGCCTTAAGGCGCATGTCTCGTGGAAAAACTACTTTCCTGAATCATCTTTACCATACAGCATTTAACTATTAATCATTTAACTATTACAAAAAAAATAAATGTAAAAAAAAAGGGAAATCTCATTATCTTTGCCAATTAATCTTTATACGATTATGTAGATGTACAATTTTAAAGCGTAGTCCAAGTGAAGATATCCCCCGTGCTGCAAGTAGCTGGAGCCCTGTGGATTCACAAAGCCATCTCTTCTGAGATCTTAGAATAGATTTCATACATTGAATGAATTGAATTCATACTGATGGGTCTCTCGTTTTTAACCCCTTAATGACAAAGCCCGTACAGGCTCCAAATGCATTGTTTGCAATGGGTTTAGGGACCGCCCATTGTCCTTAAGGGGTTAAAGACTGTTCTGCACAACGTAGAATCCATGGGTTTTAAATATACGACCCGGCAGATGTCTCGAAAAACGGCTTGGCTAGTGCTAGAGACCCTCTCGTGGTCGGGCGCAGAGTTCCAGGTCACCGGCACCGCTCGGAAGGTCTGGAGTTTGAGAACCTTAGAGAAGTGCGAGAAAGCAAATCTAAAATACATATTTCAATTATTTTTTTTTAAGCAGCAAATAAAGATTGTTTAAGTTTCCTGCTACAAAGTGATAGCTTCGTCAAAAGAATACAAAGATGTGACAAGGAGTTTGTTTTAATCCCAGCAACAGTTGATCTTCCGTGGCTGGCAGTTGTAACAACATTTTGTTTCCATTAAAATGATTCATTTTAATTAAGAAATGACAGTATCGGTAACAAATTTGTTTGGGCGGAAGATGAACAGATCTGATCAGGATTTATGCCACGGGAGGCGGAAATCATTTTAATGATTCCCTGAGCATAAACTCACGCTGAGTAATAGCCGGTGCTATTAATTAACTCACTTAATGGATTAGCTAATAGCATTTGGCCCGTAATGATAACAGGAGGGAGACAAACGCAGCTCGGAATGTCCGGTCTGTGACTCGGAAAGCCAGTGGATGGAGCAGGATCAGCGAGAGATCAAATGTTCCTTTTTTTTTAACAATGTATACGGTTGGGAAACAGTACCTGCCGTGCCACGTGGATGCCATAACAGTCCCAAGAAATCGGAACTGCGTTAACTCCAACGGGACAAACTTTGATTAAGGTCCTATATTGACAAAGTGCAAGCTCTTTGGAACAGACCAAATGATTCTTGTAATTTCCCCATTGAAGTCTGCAAGAAAAGAAAACGATGGGCCCTGGGCGGTGGGAAAAGACATCCGAACGCGTGAAATACGGCGGAGATTGATGCAAAATTCAGCTAATAAGCCAAAAAATATTGCAGCTACGCGGTATACATTGTATATCCCTATTAAAAGTCTAACAGCATAGTTTAACCCTTCGCTGTGGTATGAATGAGAAAGGTATATCAGTGATGAACGGCGCAGTACAGTAAGGTGCTGGAACCGCACGTTGATTACAGACCGGGACCCTGGCGCTAACGTTCATTCACGTTACATGTAATGTTATGTCATTAAAACGATTTCCTCTCCGATGAAAGAGCCCTGACTGAGCCCCTGAATGCCGCAATTGATGGTGGGGTGGGAAGTTTCAATCGCGCCGCCCGGCTGATGTGATAAAATAGGGGGTTTACTGCCTACGGAAATAATCCAACCGCCACCCCCCCCCCCGTGATCCTCTTTCGCATGGAGCTTTCAAATAGCTTTTTAAAAAACATAGTAATATCATGCGTGCTGGAAATTGCTTCCTTGTAAGGCCATGAATGTCAAAACAGAATATTATGTACACAACGAGGCTCCATCTCCGTACAATAATAGCGTATAGCGTATAATATAGCTATATAATAATGCGATGCCCTCCGCGTTCTGCGCGCTTCCTCTGTAGAAAGAAACTAAATGGAATTTGCACAGGACAGGAAAGTGTACGAGTACGAGATCCGTTTCACAGAAATTATATCTGTAATAGAAGCGTCACAAGCTGATTCCGTGCATTCCCAAACGCTCGGAAATGTGTCCGCAGCGTGAAATATTTCCAATTGTACAATATATCATTTAAGGGGATATTTATCATCAACACCCTTTATTTCCCGCTGTGGGTCTTGAGATCGAGTGCGAAGGAAAATGAGTCCCCATGCGCTGAAAAGACAGCTTATCCAAGGCTTTTTACATATACGAGCGCACCGGTCGGCTGTTTTGCTTTACAGATCTTTATGAAGATACAGTTTTCTTCTCTCTTTACCTTTTACTTCATCATTGTGACCCCGGCATTAGCGTCAGATCAATGCGGGGTGTTCCGAGATGATGAGATGCCCTATACATCATTATTTGGGCTTCTGTAAGAGACGACTGTCCTCTGTGATGTCTTTATGAGAACTTGCAAGTAAGCTACGTATATCTGCGAGGCTTCACATCGCCAATAATGGACAAAGGACCACATCTGAATCTTTGGTAACCTTATTAAAACCTCTTCCAACATTCTATTTTCTACCTCTGTAGCCTTCATTTTTGCCCCGGTATTAGTAAAACCTCACTTGAACTGGATATTTTCCTCCATAGTCAACCAGTCTAGGAGCGTGTATACGAAACTTGGACCTTCAGCTACAAGAAAACAGCAGATTCCATAGGTATTCAAGATAGATAGATGGGAACGGCACATTATTGAGTGCGCTGCCTTCTAGACAGATAATATGTGATTAAACGAGCCCCTCGCATGCCTTGGTATCATTCCATAACGATTGAAGAACATGGCCGATGGCCCTACGGGGAGCGTGATGGGGGACGGGCTCGTCGTTTGCACCCCAACGTTATTCCGTTTTGTAACACTGTGGTTATTTAGGCCTCATCAATGATGCGCTACAACTCCTGCCTTTTTTTCCCAGATCTTCTTTTTATCTTGTAACCGGGACACCTTTTAAATGGAAGACATGGAAGAACAGGCTTAGCACCGATAGCTAGCCATCCGTCAGCGGCGCGGGAATGGGTGAGCGTCACGGAAAGCCCCAGTCTGGCTCTGCCGAGCACGGAGCGATAATACCCTCTCGCCGTTTAGTATTGCTGCCTCGTCCTGCCATAACGCCATTGCCGCATACAACGCGAGGACGGGGAACGAATGCGTTGCTTCTGGTTCAGTTGTTTTACACAAACTGGAAGTGGAAAATACTTTATCAGCGACGGGCAACCTCTGGGATCCCATCTGCCGCGGCCAGCCCCGGCAGCCTGGAGTGCGGCAGAGATCGCAGACGCCTAGTTATAATAAGGTTGCTGCTTTTCGCTGAGCGTCACCCCAGTGCAGCAAATAACAGTATTCACTAAAGTCTTTCTTTGATTGTCAGACTTATACCATAGACTCAATCATATCAATCAGTACTATAGAAAAGCGGGATCCATTGCTTGTGCTGGTCTGATGGACAGCTGTTTATAGGGGGCAATAAGGCGTCCTGGCTCGTCAATGACTTAGTACAGCAGGCGCCGAACACGCAACACGTTTACTCATACTTGCCCACAGAAACATGACGCGCTCTCTGAGGTGATGGGTAGATAAACCTCTCACTCGCTTTGAGTTTTTATTTTTTTACACTCTGACCCGTTATTAGCTGTTTTCAAGTTATAAAAACTGCTCTGACGCAGTGTTCGTCTGAAAATAATCTAATTAAAATGATTTTTGTCTAAGACGTCCTGCATTTGACTCTGGCACTATATAACTGGGAAGAATTTAATATGAAAGTAGGCAGACATTTAGCATGTGAGCTACACCTCATAAATGAATAATGACATCAGAGATAGATTTGTTCGAAGACTTCAGAAAATGGTCTTTCTATCTTTAGAAATAAACCCGGTCGTGATGGATATCTTATCTGGGGCCTGTTAACGGCTCCTTATATAACACCCTGCGATTCGGAGGCTAAGTAGCGCATGCAATAATTGGTATTTGGAGAGGTGTCAGATACATAGAAGTTGTATCATTACTAAGTAATAAGGTTTGTGTACGGCGTGGGAATACGCAGTCGTTACGCCGAGCAATAGTCATCTTTCAAGGCATGTAAACAGGAGTTTTTCAATATGCTAAAAGCCTTCATTAAAGGAAATGTTCCCTGACCTACCGCTGGGTCAGCTGATGTCATTATTAATATTGAAACAAGTTAATTCCAACAGCAAATTCATATGCAGTGATGGGAAGCCTCACGTTTAACCGGTTTGTTGAGAGGTTCACACAGGGGCTGCTTAGGAATAAGCATGTGTGTGTGTGTGCTAAACACGTCAAGCGTCTAGCATGGTGGCTGTGGAGTCAAGTCTTCTCTTTGGTCAAGTATTCTCTTTGGACCTGGCCCCGGGACCTATTTGCGCTTCAGCCCCTAACCAAAGGTGGAACGACATTTTATTTGGTGGGGCGTGAGCTGGCGTATTGGACTTCTAAGTTTCACATAGTACCAAGTGATGAAGCCGATGATCGCTTCTCTTTACAGAGAGTCATACTCCATTACCTTCTTCAGGTCAACTAGAGAGAAGGTGGTTGGACTGACAATGTGTTGGTCAAAAATAACCATTATGTTTGACACCATTCCCTCTATCCTACACTTGGCCATGCTCTGGCCGGATGGTTCTCCACCAGTAAAGTGGCCCAACAACACAATCGTATATTTTAATAAATAGTTTTCTGTACTTTTGTTATAGAAAATTTGCGCATAATTGTGATTTCTCTTGGTTTAAGAGAACATCGATGAGTTTGATGTATCTTTTAATAAACCCACCAAATAAGAAAAATGTACTTCTTGCGGCTGTTAGTATTTGGGTATTTTATACCCGGTTTTCTCACTGAATAGTACGCTGGCAGCGAAGCGCTCTTCTATAAGAACTTGATTGTTTCCATAGTGCCTTTCAGCATTAATGTAGCACAGTTTTCTTTCTAATGGATTCACTTCAGAAGCGAGAGACTGACTGAGAAGTGTTTCAAGGACCTGTTTTGTGGGATCATTCAGCGATTTTTGGATTGTTTCTAAATGTTGCCATTATTTCTTATTGCAAGCAGTGAACCGGAACTTTGGAACTAAATCAGAAATCTGTTCTTTGGTTCTTTTTTCCTGCCATCTGATTCTTAAATTATTCCCATCAAATATTCCTTTTGAATTTGTAAGATGGAAGTTGATTTGTTCCTGAATATTGTTTTCATCCATCAGATTGACCTAAGACTGAACCTTCGCCCTCAATTCTTTTAGTAGTAAAATGAATAGTAGAATTCATTTACATTTTTGAAATATGCAATTGAATAAAATTTTACAGCGATAAGGTGACTTCCATACACAGCTGGACACACAGTTTGATTACTTAATATTTTTGGAGGAAGTTGCATGACTTTGGGTCATTGTTGTTACCAAATTTGAACCGGTGTCTAGGAGACTGGCAAATGAGCCTTATTGCCCCAGACATTTTTGTCTTGTAAGTAGAACTTCGATTGGTACCTCTTCTGTGCCCTTAAATACTGTACTACCGTTTAGACAAGTCTTTTGGTTCATTTTTTGCACATTTGTTTTCAGGCAACAAATTATATTCCCTGCTCATTCAGTTTGGACGAAAATCAGGGGCATTTTTAATTTGGGAACAAAATTCATTGCCCAGTGCCCACATTCACTCACACTCTCATTCTTGTTCTCTGTCACGCTTTCTCAATGTTTCTGAACTTTCGCCAAAACAGTAGTGTTCCCTTGTGTATCAGGTGATAGGACGTCACCGGAAGCACCACCATTTTGGCGGAAGTTCGCTCCAGGTTATATCCGCAGAGATGTGGAGAAGATAAAAGAGAAAAGATGAAGAACAAGATGCAGAAGTGAAAGCAGGGAATGTAGGGAAACATTTAGAGAGCATGAGAGAGTGTACAAGAATGAGAGTATGAGTAAAAAGGCTTGTGAATTTGCTTCATTTTGGTCAGCTTCGTAGAGAGGTCTGGTCTCATTTTCATGGCTTTCTACGAATTGTCAAATTTGCCAAAATGTCATAAATTTGCAATTCATATTAACTGGAATACACAATTCTATTCAGTAATAGTCTTAACAGAGTTCAGCTCTCCTACAAATAACAGCTGAAAGACATGCATCCCACCGGCTGATGAAATTGGACAGTACAGCATGCAGCGTCTATCCGAGTATCAAAGTCTGAACCGATCACACCTTTCCAGTTCCAGGGTTACATTAACGCAAAGGCAGAGATGGGATCGCCTCCTTGCTAAACAAACTTGGAACTTGTATTTCAACAGAAAGAAACGCTCCCTGATCCCGCAGTGTGTTACTCGCTCGTGCTTCCAGTCATCCCCTGTAACAAACATCCTTTCATTCACATCAGCCACCGGGGGACAGCTTTCACTCACAGCCTCTGCCGGCTTTAACCTTTTCAGTGCCAAAGGGGTGAGCATAGCTCTAGATTCTCTGTACTCTCCCTTCCAGCGCTGAATGTGTTACCCCATTCATTATCAAACCAACCAATAAAACACTGTCATGTGTTTCTTTCTGATTAACCCATAGAAGCATGTAATACTTTAAAAAGACCGCAGCAGCACATTTTTAAACCACAGTTGGAGCTCACATTACTTATTTGTTCTTCCGTGTGGCTTTACATTCATCTCAAGTATTCTTCAAGTCATTTGCAGTGTTAGCCTTGGCTACCTCCACTGGCTGGCTATTCCAAGTATCTATTACCCCTTTTCATCTTTTTTTACTCTATTTTTATTAAAAATGCAGTACTATTCTCTATGGCATTCATTTAACTTTTCCCCACGATTCCTCTTCTTTTCTCTTCTTTAACATACCTACTGTGAAGAAGTGAGGCTAATTTATCATCCATGACCCGAAACAGACTCGAGGGTCACAAGCAGTGGCCACAGGTGGAAATAATAAGATAACTCCTTGACATCAGGGGACCAAGGATCAATTAACTACCCCAAACAGTCAGACCCCACATCTCTCTCCTGCTTTCTGAATAAGGGACATAATGTTCTGCCTGCTTTGTGGAATTGATACATGGTAACAAAACTCTTCTGGCTAAACACAGAGTGTTAGAAGCGTCTCAAACACATTAGAGGTGCTAAAAACCGAAATAGCATCAAAGTGCCCCTTTCTTTGACTACAGCGATAATCTGTGAGATTACGATCCCGTGAAAAGCTCTTTTCATTTTATCTCTAATGTTATGGGTGTTAGAAAGTGTTTAATAACAAAACTGGGTGTTAATGGATCAGCTCTGATCTATCGCAGTGAGATTGTTACTTTGTCCCTGCGCACCTGTGAAGACTGCGATCGTATTAGATAATTGTTGCTTTAGTATACAGTGTTTACTTTAACGGTAAAATAAAAGAACCATTGGTTAAAATCAAACCGCTAACTACAAAACCGTGAAAACGTTGTATACTTTAAAGAAGGAGAATGAGGTGAGACACAATAAAAAATGTGGAAAGTAAACAATTTATAGGAAGGCTGTCTAACTAGAGAGAGTGTGTGATGCAATTGATAAAAACAATTGTTCTGTAAGTTTGAGACATCTCCAAGCTGTATGAATAGGAGCCTAAAGAGACATGTCTGCTTTACAGAGCGGGGCATCAGAGGACCGACCTTCCTGCACCAGTGGTAGAAAATGAAAGGTCGAAGAGGTTTCTTGCATATAGGACAATGAGGTGCTTAAGATACTTTTGTGTATGATATCACCTGGTGTACAGATTTATTCATACCCAGACAAATCAGTTACTTACCCTATCTTCCTCAGCTCTGAGCTCTGGCATGGTGCTAATACACAGGTTTATAGCGGTGGTGGCCACGAACAAAATGGACAGGCAAGCAAACACTTTCCCTGGGATTCCCGATTGTGGATTTTCTACCATATCCCTCAGTTTGCTCATGAAATGTCCAACATTGGAACTGTCATCCAGGACAAATATGGTTTCCCTGTTTCTCTGTGCCTCCTCTTCTTTTCTTATCTCTGCCAATTCCTCAAGTTTCTGAAAAAGCTTTCTTAAACAGCATCTCTCCAGGTTGGACTCTTCGATGCCCCAGTAGGTCAGCTCGTCCTGGAAAGACAAGGCACACATCTCTCTCAATAGCCTCAACTTTCCAGCAGCCAAGAAGCTGACGATCATCCCGAAAGCGCATGGGTTCCTATCGAAGAAGAACTCATTGGTGTCCTCGTCAAAGTCATCACAAATCTGGGTGATCTCTTCATAGCTGTTGCAATACCTCAACCTCCCAAGTCTGCTCATGGGGAATTCATCCAGAGTACTCCATGGCATAAGATATTTCATTCCCCCCACATTAATAATGATCTCACGCTTTAGGTTCGCTGTATATAGTTCATTTGGGTCATAAATCCTTTTAGCCCTTTGGTACTTCACTCCTTTAAGTGTCTGCGACTGGACAGCTATAGGAAAAAAATTATTGAGGGTACTGCTGGACGTATAACTCAGATTACTATAGTCTTGTTCACTACCTCCAGAGATTATAGGCATCGCTGGTTAAGAATCAGCTACTTCCAAAAAGGGAACTGTTAACAAAGAAGTTTACAGAATCGTCATTTAGTAACAAAATTAAAGACCGGCTTTTAAAGCATGTTGTATGACTGATCAATGTGGTCCTCAGATAGTTTACATAGAGTGGCCTTTTCTTGGACATGAAGGTATAGATGTTGGCTTCTAAAATTGAAGTTAACTTTGCAGGGCAGGAGACCGTGGAGTTGCGTTAACGGCTTGATGAATTTTTCAGATATTGTAAGGTGAGCTATACTTTACATTAGAAGAGTTATACATATACACATGGGCTGTTTGGCGTAAATAATGCTATTTCTAAGTCACGGTTCCTTTTAATGGCCCGCTGTGTTTCTCTCTGTTGAGAGATGAAGTTCTAATTCATGCAGGGTGAGTGGCAGCAGAGTTTACTTACCACGTCCAAGGTACCGGATTCTGCATGCTCTTCACAGCACAAATCCTTTCATGCCATCTCCTCTCACACATACTGCATGTGCTCACTGCTCAAAGCAAGTCACACACCTCACATCTCCTCTTATCTCCTCCCTCTGCTACCGAGATCTCTCACACTCCCTGAGCACTCACAATCTTCTCTGTTCCCTCTCTTTATTCAGACACAATCTTCATTTTCTTTGTCCCTTTCTTCTTCGGAATGCTCTTCGGTGTGTCTCTGCGCTGTCTCTTTTCCGTGCCTGTTCTTTATTCTTTCTTTGATCATGAATTCATATGCCTTTTCAATTTTTTTCCCCTCTCGTGTTTCTTCTTTCCTTCCTTCATAACTTACTGCACCTAACACAATACTACTTCAGGACATTGTGATAAGCCTCTGTTCATATTTTGTATAAGCCTTTCCTTCTACCATTGTCTACATACCCTGCATTTTGACCTTCTTAAACACAGTCTTCCATGTATCTCCACCCCACCTTATCCCTTTCCGCTTGTGCTGGATAGAGATCGCTCACTAAGAAGCCTCACTTAGGTGAATGAATGAGGGAGCTTCAGGTTGCTCTCCTGAGGATGCTTAATGATGAAATAGAAGGTGTATATACAGCTCTTATCTTCCCCGGGACTATCAGTACAGTCCCATTTGCATGATTACTCTGCCTTATGTTCTCTTTTGTCACAGCTAACATATAGCGCTTACTTCCAGCAACAGCTGCTGGGTGCAGATTATACAGCTGGAGAGCCGCTCCACGACGCACTACCAAGCATTCATAAATAAAGCCATGGCTCCAGGATTACTTTCTACAGGTCATCATCACGGTGACACAAATTACAGCTCAGATTAGTGGAAATAAACAAAAATCCCAGGATAGATCATCCCAAGGTTTTTAGGAAGAGCAGCTGGCTCTGCCGGGTTTTTAAGGGAATAGACTTTTTAAAAAAATAAGGCATTGGGTGGCTTGGGAAGAGAGCATTTATTAAGATAGCACATGAAAAAAATCTATTTAAATTATCGTGTGGTTACTGTTGCTGCGGTTCTTGAATAAAATTCGGAACATAAACGGGGCAGCCATATTGCTTCTGCGGCGTACCTCGCAGGAGGTGAGTTATAACGGTTATAGGTTCGGGACAATATAAACATTTAATCTACAGATAGCGTGATGTTCTGTCTATTCCCTGGCCTTATTTTTATCAGACATGAGTATGTAATATGGTTAAAACCAAAAGAAGTACAGAAAACAAGGCTGCTCCCGATTAGGTATTAGGCTCTGCGTAACGTCCAGGGATCCGCTGATTACATGTCCTCAATCCATAAGATATTTTTACAGCTCTCCGTGAATGCTTTCTGCATCCTCCAAAGTCAGTATAAATTTGCCTTATTAAAAATCGCAATGAACCTTAAATTATTTTAGCTGATGAGACTAAAATCCCCATAAAACAAAGAACACAAACCAAAGTGCGTATTAAGTGAAATTAGTTTCACGGTCAGACGTTCTGGAAATAATGTGGCTTTATTTTCAGTTCATCCCAAATATCATATTAACAATTAACTGTAAGCATCCAGCATTGTTAACGGAACGGAGAGGACGTGTGCGTGGTCTGGGTATGCTACTGAAAAAGCGTGGGTGACAAAGGGGTTAAAGCCTTTGTTGTGTGATTAAATTTGGTTTCTGTCCCGGATGAACTGAATAAATTGGGGTAAATTGGTTTCTGCAGATTAATAAAAACAGTTGAATGAATTTTGTTAGTTACAGAAACCCCATTATTGTTTTTTTTCCAAAGGAAGTTCTTGATAAATTAGGAATAATTGAATAAATAAAAAATAAATATTTTTTTTCTTTTTAAAAGCTAAGGGTTTGAGAAAGAAAACTTTCCATGTCAACATACCCAGGGTAGGTTACACAGAGCTCTCCCTCTTCTGGGTAAACGACTTCACGCGGGGGTGAAGTTAGCTGCGCACGGAGCTACGGCTAGCCACAGACAGCCGTAAATCATTTGGCGATAGGGAGGGACAGTGGACAAGGAATGGTAGCTGGAAAAGAGGAGAACGACCCGGAGAGCCAGGGAAACAGCACTTCACCACGAGACTCCAGGTCAAACCCGGAGAATTCCCAGGTCCGCACATCAACAACCCTCTCAATACTACAGAATGGATCCACATCCCAGGATTGCATTGACTGGGGCAGAGACCGTTACTGACTGCAAATTTAAAATGGGTCTGCCACTTTAAGGCCAACGGCCGATGTACGTGCAGCTGCCTCCTATGTGCGGCTGCTTGATAAATTACACTTACACTTTTGCAGCGCATGGCCATGTGGCCCGCAGCCACATAAAAGGATGGGATCTACCAGATGAGTGTCAGGCAGTTGCCGCCGAAGTATGTGGGACACCTGAAGAAGGTTTTAATCAAAGGAACGTCATTTAGTGAATTGTATGGTCTGCGGTTCATAATAAAAGCTGTCCGGTTCAATGGATTAGGGAGTTCTGCTTCCCAGCACATGACAAGCAATGTCTGCTGAGGGAATCAGTGATTATGTTCATACGCTCGGCCACCAGCTTTGGGATTCATTGTATAGCGATGTCGGCACTTTTCTGAAACATATTACTGTGTGTAGTCTATTTGGAACTTGAGTCATATGATTGGATATTCCTGGCTCTCGGTAAGTCTAACTCGTCACCTAGATTAGTAAATCACTTAATGTGTTAAGCCAGTCATTGTAATTATAGGAGAACCGATGCTTTAGCATATGACAGTGCGTAGGTTGGAAGCACATAATTATTACAAATTATAAGTCACAGAACTCTGGCCACCACTGAGAACGTTGCAGCCACTTACAGTCATGCAGCCCAAGATTCTTACATCAGAGTACGATTCTACGGAACATAACCGCACAAAGCTTCCAGAACCCTCAGCCGGGCTGCGAGCAACACTCACTCTCACTCCAGTGGCTGCCCATGGATTTGATATTTGCTTTTTGGGACCACCTTGGTTTGTTGGGTGGTAGGATTGACTACATACATAGATAAATAAAGTTCTAGAAGCTTCGGTTACCGGTTTCCTAAAATGAGTCCAGCCCAGCTTGTGAACCATTCTTTCTGTTAAATAAAAATACATCTCACATACCCTTCTCTTCTCCTTCTTGGACCTTCAAAAGTTGGTAAGAGAGCAAACTTCACGGGAACTGTCAGGTTTCATCTGCTCAACTAAAAAGTTTTCTGACTACTGCTTCATTCTGGGAAACTCAGAGTCATTAGGCTCGAGTGCTGGCGTCCGGAGCCATCCTGACAGAGGGCTCCAGCAGCATTACCTACTGTACTCGTACGTTTAACGAATCTGGCACTAGAAGGAATAACTCACGCTTCATTAGCCCTTAAACTTAACGAGGCTGCTCTTCGATTCTGTGTCTGATTTAGCGATAGCAAACCGGCACGTATCACGAAGCTGCGTGTGTGTGGTTTCACCCGGCTAAAATGGGTTTTTAACAGGTGTTCTGAGTCAGGATGGCACCCCATGTTTCAGAAGCTGTCTGCTCTCATTATGGGCAGATTAATCTGCTATCGCGGCAGCGCATATTGATTATCACTGCCAGTGACTCCGTGGCCACTATCAGGCTCGATTGAATCATCCGTTCTATTCAGGGAATATGAAGTGTCTAAAGGCAGACATCGAGAGCTGATTTGAAGATCATCAAAGCTTCAGAGGGGCTTCATTATGTACTCCATCACAGGGCAGGTGTTTCAGTCTGTGGCAATCCTAAATGTCCCATCTTTCTTGTTTACCCCCTGTTGCTTCTACATAGTTCTAGTCCCTGAAACCCCAAAGCCGGATTTATTGCGTGGGGGCCGCTAATGACCCTGGATTGCTCTTCGATTCTACAGTGTGTCTAATTTGCAGGTTAGAGGGGGTCAAACCACAGCATTACCTGGTTTTAATTATAATTGAATTGATTTTATGTCATCAAAACTAGATTATCAGGATAATTTGGTTGTTCCCCTTTGACATTTGGTAACAGGACGTGTAACAACCTTTCGGATCCACCTGATACTTAGTGGAAATGTTATGACATCAAGAAGACACAGACAATGGGACGTAGAAAGTAATCACTAATCAATTTTTCACCAGGACTCTCAGACAACAGGAGAGATTATGTGATACACCCCGGGCTCAGAATACCGCTGGTTCTTTCTGTACAAATATACATTTCAACCTTTTCCCAAACAATAGAATATCTGCTACCTTAACAAAAGGAAATAGTCTCTTGATCCACAGTGACCACCTAAACATCATTAAATGGCCGGTCCCTACAGAATGCTTACTTTTGTGAAAAAACCAAAATAAACTATTTTTAATTCCATTTTTTTTATACTTTAAATTAAAAATGATGTGTCAATTTTTACCTGAATTACTAATTCCTTGTATTCTACGAGTCAGATTAAAGGCTCGACATGTGGACTTGCAGATGCGTTTTCATCTGGGTACGCCTGACAGCATGGGTTGAAATGATCTCTTGATGTCAAGATACTTATTATCCTGCCAGCTTTTCCAATACCCATCTGCTGTTATTGGAAAGCTGATCTCATGCTACGTTCCTAAAAGATGCGCAGAGGCCTCAAACCTTTTTATACATCGCACGCCTTTCCGAAGGAATGAAGCCTCACAATTAGTATAGTCAGATTGTGAGCAGAACGCTAAATCTAAATAATCACATCCATCGGAATATTCAAATTAATTTTAGAATTCTTACATTCTTACTAATCTATTCCTCGTTATTGGGCTTGGAATGGTCACCACTGAGCAGTGTCATTTATTTGTTGGACATCACATCACGTTCCTTAGTGTCTTCTTAATCTGATAGCAAAATGACTACGGGAGATGAGTTCTTTGGAAGGACTGCTTTAAATACTGAGGAATAGCCTTTCATAAAATGTCAATAGGTGGCCCTGTGCCCTTCATCTACCCCTGTTGATAAATCCAAGTGGGCTGTTTGTGTTCTAGGTCTGGCATTCAAGGGTTCATGAGAACAGTCATATAGTTTCAGGTCTAGATTTTTTCTTTGTTGACACATTCTCATTCGTATTTCAGAAATACAATCCAGAGAACCTAAAAAAAATAAACCCCTGTGCTGATGGAGTATAATTGAGTCCGTGATATAGAGGTATACCAAACCTTAAGCATTTCTCGTCAAGTCCGGCGGAGTTCCATATTGCTGGAGATCTGCGTGTTAGCTGCCCCTCATTCAAACGTCTCTCTAAAAGAAATACCGTATAAAATGCTTTATTGAATCAGAATGTAAGCCTATCGTCTCTTCAGCTGTCAGAAAGTCCGGTGAAAAAGAATATCCATTATGTCAGCAGGTAACCTTGCTGGTTCGTGTCATATGGATTTCACCATTATATGCTCAACTCTATTAGCAGGCACTCATTATGCGTGTTTCTAAGTATAGACACAAAATAGGTATCTGCCCAATCATGTTCTCATGGGTGAGACTTCATCTGATCTTATTTAGTCAATCGGTCCCTGAGTCAATATGTCACCATAATCTGAAGACTCAAGAAGATAGTCTTTATAATTAATCTCTTCTAAGGAAATCTAGAAATGTGACACTGCAGGCTGTCAGATTAGATGGAGAATGAGAGTATAAGGAGAAGAATGGACTCTGGTTGATTCATTGTGTCATTTCTCCATTTTAGACATACTGCGAAGATATTCTCAACATATCTGGGTAATTCTTATGAGTAAATCTACATTTTTACCAGCAATTCATTTTAATTTCTCAGGGTACAGCATTAAGGTCGGTTACTTTCAATCAGTAATGGTGGCAATGTCCCTGAGCTCTTGGGACAGGGGTTGGTATTCATTGAGTCTTCCAATGCCATGTGCTTTTTCTAACATTAGTACTCTACACAACCCTGTTCTTGGCATTATCATCTAGTTCCAGTGTCTAGTACTAAACCCGAGGCCAGCCTGATCTCACTAAGTGAACTGAGTCAACTGGAAATCCAAGTGTTACTCTGGACATCAGCACCCAAAGTGAATCTCTTTGTAGAGACGTCATAGACTCTTTAGTGAAAATGCTGCATCCCCCCCCCCCCGGAGAATCGAAGGGATTAATTTCCATAATCTTTCTTTGCCTGGCATTCAAACTGATTAAATGTTTACATTACATATGGGACTTGTGGGGGTGTCACATTAAATATGTCCCTCCTAGTCTGTATTTGCATGTCTACGTTCTAAGGACAAGCGAGGGGTCAAACTTCGCACACATCAGTCATGCCCGCAGGCCCTGTTCCAGTGAAAATGAGGAGATTCCCATCATTAGAGGTTCTGAAAGTTCCTCTCTTTCCTTTTCTTTCTGATACAGACTCACAGAGCCGGGTCAGTAAGGAGCAGATGTCAGCGTGTGCCGTCCTCACATCTCATAAGACCTTCTTGTGTCTCATGCACACCCACACTGCTGTCACTACGCACAACTTACACGACTAATATAACGAACAGAATCTGCTTTAGGGATGAAATGCTGTCCAAACAGTTCAAGCTTGCTACCAACAAACTTCTAAAATAGGTTTCATTACAAGTTCTTAAGATTTAGAATGTTGGTGGAATGTAACTCACTAAAGAGATTCATTATAAGGGGCCCTATCACAATTATTTTTGTTTTGTCGGTTTAACGTTGAGGCTAAGTTGCCGTAAAATAGTATTTGATCAAATCAACTTCTCTGCCGCTTTAATACATAAAAAATACAGACGTTACAGATTGTTAATTTGTTCTTCTGTTTCACACTCTGTAGGAGATTTGGGATGAGTTGTTAAGCAGAAGGAAATATCGAGCTGCTTCCAAATTCTGCAAATGAGAGACCATTAATAATGAATGTACCAAGGGAATCTATTAGATAAATTGATCAAATTCATTATTATTTATACATTAAATAGATGCAGTCTCTCACAGGCTCCATAATAAGCTGACGATCCATGTTTGGAGTCAAAAAGTCAATTTGCTGCTTAACCCTTCCCTTCAAATACTTGTTCAAGGTGGTGGCCAAGGACCTCGAGGTGGACAACTGTATTCAATGCAGAGAATAAAAAAAGTCTTGCAATTATAAGGGATGAATTACGTCTAACTGTGCAAGAATGGGTGATAGTAGCTTCTTCTTCTTGCCCATTACATCTTAATCCATCCATACGCACATAATTGGATATCCCCTGGTCTCAAACATATGCAGCCAACCATTTTACCTCCTCCTTCTACACATCATCAAAAAACTAAGATAAAAAAGTTCATCCAATTACAATTTTTGCATATACAAAATATTCCGCATACTATCGTACTATCGCCTAAAGCCAGACACACCAGCGGTGCTTGACGATAGGGGTTTCATGCCCTCTCTTCCGGGTTTCCATGCTTTGCATCTACTAATGGATTAAACTGGATTCACAGATGAACTTTTGGCCAGCTCCCCCCCCCCCGACATCCCGTGCGGGAATATCTCAGATGAATGTTCTTTATCATCCGGAGCGGTTTCTGCAGAGTGTTCCTTGCATCTTGCCAGTGCATACAGCTCTTCTTACTGTGTGCCGTAATCATGAAATCTGTTCATCTCAGCATGCTTCGTTCAAAAGAAAAGGTCAAGAGAAGCGACCCATGCGATGAAGTGATTTACACAGACTATTATCATTGTCGTTGGGCATAAACATGTTTAGTTTGAAACACAGTCTGATGCGTGCTAATGTAACGTTTTGTTTCACACCGGGACGGATACAGGATGTGACAGGCACTCTACAAACATTCAAAGTCGTTACGTTACAATTACACTAGGAAGCCTTCCGGCAAGTGTAGCGTGGTCTACGGTCCTAAATAAACCTGGGGATGGAAACTCAGACCAGGCTGGCCGGAGGAATTAGTGCCGGTGTCCCCTTCTCACGGAAAGCTCTACAGGGTGTATTTTCCGCTTATACTGCCCATTTACTTCTAGATGATGGGGGCCAAACTCCATTTTTCGTATCTCAGACATCTCTAATGACGCTGTCCTTGAACACAAACGCATATAAGTACCCGCATTTAATGAGTGTACCTCTTACGTTTCATCTTCAATTCCCATCCTAGTTACGGATCGCAAACACACCTGATGCCAGAATGGAAACTACGGAGTTTGCCCTTCAACTTTAGAATTCGTTTATCTCGGAATGCTTTGTGTTTGTCTGCATTGAATTTCCTGTTACAACGCGCTGATGGATTTTTTTTTTTTAAAGGAACCCTGTCATGGTTTGAAATATCACTCGCGCCGAGCTGTTGGTGAAACATTATCTCTTTAACTACCCAAGAGACCGGCATCCATCCTCTTTCCAACGAAAGATAGCAGGAGCAGCCAACGCGCCGAGCTACCGACAATGTACACAACCACTAAACCGGGGGTTCCATACGTGTTGTTTTACTTCTTTAAAGACCAGGAATGTCCCTTTTTCATTTAAATAAATTACATTTATGACAAGCAATGCACAGAGGATGGGGTCACCTTCAATCTTCAAAAAAACATAAAAAATAAGGTCTGTTGGAATCCTCTCCTCTTCATCACTTTCTGTTGTAGGTGTTGATTAATCAAATTCCGGAAACCTCTTAGCAGGGTGCTCCGGGATCCATTATGCCGAAGGAAGCTAATAGCAAGACCTCCGACACTCCGTAATATATGAATTAGAAGCATAAAAGTGAAACAAAAATCATCCATGGCGCAGTTCGGAACTAAAATGTTAATTTCTGGAGGCTTTCCATGGTGAGAATCAAAAACCAAGGAGCAAAGCCAATGTTTGAATTCTCTCTCTGTGATCTCTGCGTTACCGTAGTATGAAGAAGCACAGGCATCGCAGGCCTCCTGCAGCGCAGCCCATGAATATTGCTTCTGCTAACGCTCATCCATATGCGATCACGTATGTGCCATTCATCCTTGTCCCTTTAACTAGCCTTGTAATCTAAAGGGATGCGCCGTATGACCTGAGAAGGGAATGGCGTGTAACCGTCAAACTGGGTTTAAATTATGTAGAAAAAGAAAGATTAAAGCAAAAAAAAAAAATAGAGAACATGTTGCGGGATTCCCATCGAGGAATGTTCTTATATATATATATATAGAATAATAATGATATAGAATACATTCATGCATGTACGTTGGCTGGTTGGTGTCGGGTCATTCTTAGAAAGACGCTCATGCACATTCATTTCTATAAAAAGCCTGGCGGATCTCACCTTGCCACATTACAAGCACAGCGGGGCTAATTATTTTAAATCCCAGCTGGCAGCTTAATTGGCTACCTTGGTCAATTGGAAAATTGCCTTTTAATTCCATCAAGTGAGTTTGTTATCTCGCAGCCTTTACTGTTTATTACAAACGCCCAGGGCTGCCCGCCAGCTGCTTCAGACGAAAGGCGAGAGAGAATGGGTGCTGGATCTGGGCTCGGAGGCTAAGCAGATTTTAGGAAAATTGCCTTGACTGCAGGCAACCATAGATTTTCAAAAGTGTAAACAGAGTCTAGCAAAACCAGGGGGTGAAATCAATTAAAATAATCGTTTTTTGGTTTTTTTTTGCATTGTTCTAGAATATATAAAGGTTGTTAACGAAGGCCGAATGAGTTATAAGTGCTTATGTCGGTTTATTGGTGCTGTAGAAAGGGTGAAATGTCCTTCTTTGGCTAGGCAAGATGACACCAATGGGCTGTTTTTGGTACAAATCAGTAAGACAAAAACCCACCAAGTTGGCATTATTTAACCCCATAAGAACAATGGGCGGTCCCTAAACCCATTGAAAACAATGCATTTTGAGCCCGTACATGTACGGGCTTTGTCATTAAGGGGTTAAACATTCATAGGCTTGTACCGTGAAGCCAGGTAGTAACAAGGTTCTTGTCTATTTAATCATTAAATGGTGTCCTAAGAAGTGTTTTAGCCGGTTAACATTTATGGCGTAAGATACAGTCTGAAAAGAGATTTCATTTTGGTGCTAATTAAATGTCATAGAACCATATCCTCCGTTCATACCTGGTCCAGAAATAAATATCAAGGATAGGGGTTTCTAAGAAATATTGTTTTAATGATTATTACTGATTATCACGCTATAGGTAATTCGCTCCGCTCTAGAGACCCACATTGAGAATTAAAATAATAATGAAATCTAATGCCCGCACCCCTCTTTTTTTTTCCGGTTGCATTATTCAAGACGCAAGGGGACTTCGTAATTAGGACCATTGGGGATTCGGCTTCGTCTCATGTGAGTTCATTATATTTCTTCTACCACCTGACATGGCAAACTAATCTGATAGACGTGGCCAGCAATATTTTAGGCGAAAATAAAATGTTCTTATCGTTTTTGCGATCAGCTCTATGCAAAAGAGTTTTGTTATTCCATTGAAACCTAGAATGTATATTTCTAGACTCAAAAAACGAGTGTTAATAATTCAGCACGATGGACAACAGATCCGAATCCTGGAGGGTAGATAACAGAAATAAACAATACCTTCCGGATAGTGATGATTTTTATTAAAATCTCCCCAAAATCAAATATCTCATAACGGCAAACGAATTACGTATCACTTTCCTTTTTTGTACATTTAATATATAAAATGACATCAATTTCAATTAAAATTCAAAACACTCTTTTTAATCACTAAATAATTGTTGTTGTGAATGACCCCCCCACGTATTTTATTATTTAATGTACTTTTTAGGATTTGACTTATTGTAATAACCTCTTATAAAGAGAGAGGGTGAATAGTAAACAATGGCATGACCTCTATAGAGGTTTTTCCATGAAATCTTGTTCTAAATGATAATATAATTTACATCATATGTATCTTAAAGTGTACTCTACCTGAGAGCTTACGCTAATGTGCAACTGGGGTCAAAGTTAATCCAACAATTTCATAAGGGGGTGATGAATAGACCCCCAAAGAGTGCTCATGCTCTTTGGGGCCTATTCAGATTATCCTAAAATCTGGTGTTTCATCAATAATGTGGGGCCTTCAACCAATGTTTCCGAATGGTATACGGCCTTCCGCATTCAAAAAGTTGGATAGCTTTGCCATAGAATAATGAACAATTCTGGGTTAGCGAAACAAACAATATCCCAGACCCCATTCCCATGCAAAAGGCAATGAAATCAGCCCATGTATTATAATTTATCTTACAACCTTCTGTATGAATGTCTTCTGCCCCTTGATTATCTTGAAAGGGTAAAGGGGTTTCTGTAAGTTACTGTACTCTCATAAATCAGCCTTTGCCGTGTGCCGAGGCAGTGAGCGTGAAAGACCCCTGATTTATTCCAGATATATTACACCATGCAATTGCTCATTCACAGTCAAAAGGGGCATTGTAAGCGGTTGAGCTTTCCATGGTGGGGACAATGCACCATTAACCAGTATCATTAACGCCGCAGAAGTCCCCTCTCTTCGCATTCATACACTTAGTTATTCTCCCGTAGATTCATCGCCGAGAGTGCGAGGCGCTCAGAATCAATGGGGATCTTTTTGTTTGAAGCAGAGAGTGTGCTTCTTCCCGTAGTGAAGGTGACATTAGCACCGTATGAATGACAATATTAAGAAAGAAGTGTCATTCACACACAAATAACATCAGGAAATTAAAATGGAGATAAGCCCCTGTGGAGCCTACACATCATTTCCATAGATCTGAACTCGAGGGATCAATATGACATGAATGAAGCATAGATTTACAAAGACACAGGGCTGCCGACAAGTCTGGAAAGTTGCTTTTCCATAGACATTCCAAAGAGTCTGAGAAGATGGCTGTTTGTGATGCCAAAGGCATTTTAATCAAACTGGGTTTTGACAGTAAATATATATTAAATATTATATTATAAGCCCATCTGTACAACCTCTTATTTGGTTTATAACTGAAACGTATTTGTGAGCCTGTGAACCTAGCTGTCACTTCTGTGATTTAGCTCTTAATGATGTCACAATCTCTCTGACAAGGTATGGCAGGACAAGGGTTTTCTTCTATTCCAGAAGGAAAGCCCTTCATATAACGTGATCCCAACATTTCCAAAGCATAAAGGTGCGACTTGTGATGGGGGGCTGCGGTGTTCCATTCATTATTCCTCGTACTTCTCACAAATTAAACTCATCTGTCTGGAGTAGAGGGTGGATTTAATCACTTTGCCATTGAGTTGAGGTTTTTTTGCCCCAGCATATCTCATCTCATTTTACAAACGCAACATAGTCCGATTAAAGCATGCCCGACTAACGGAAAATATAGGAATCCATTAAAAGCAATTAAGCACAACAACCATACCACAGGGGGGGGGAGAAGTGTAAATTCTGATTATGTGTGATGAATAAGTAGGCGAGTCAGAGCAGTTATAGGTTGAGGGGACACCTAGGGGTCCCAAACCACGGGTGAATGAGAGATGGAGGAAGGTGTATGTGTTGGCAGTACTGCTTGCGTACAGTGAAACTATGTTACCACTTGGCCAAACATTGTGGCAACTCTTCTTACACAAATTATCATACAAGTGTGTCGCAGTATCAGTTGGCAAAAGGGTTTTAGGAACCGCAGTCCCAATAAAAACCATCAAAGGAACCATGGATTGAGCCCATCATTGGTTGATCCGTACGATATCTCACTTTGAAAGCTCTCCGCAATGACAGTGTATAGACACAGTGGGCTTAGTAAGTGGCCGCTAACTTTGGGTTCTCATATTCAAACTTTAGGAGGATGCAGCAGGCGATGTATATATATTCCTGCTGAGACCTAAATTGTAATATGGGATCATTGATGGTTATTTATCAGTAACGTATTTGGTATCAGGCGTTACTCGCTAGATGCTTGCTTAGCGCCAGTCTTTCTCTTCTGACTGGGATTCCTCCCATTGATTTCTTCAGACTTGGATAACCTCCCATTGAATGCCTTAGGCAAGGTTACCTTTGACCACTTGCATGGCATATAGTTCATTGGAGGGGGGATCAACAGCAATTTATTTGAGTTTCTTAAACAAATGACTGCCGCGGTTCGAGAAATACCATCGCAGAATACAAGCCGGCTTTTCAATGTCACGAGCCTCCGTTTTAATATTGTATAAGAATATGTAAGTTCTGCTGACGATACAGAACTCTCGTAATTGCTTTTCCAATAGGCATAAAATCTGCTTCTTCCAGCAGTCTGCGTACTTTTCCCAATGTCAGGCGCCCCTCGCCTGCTAATAAGCAAAAAAACGACTGGAAACAGATCTCCGGGGTCTAGGTGAAAACAAAAAAGAGGGGCGAGAGAGAAATCCAGCAAATTAGACGCCATTTATTTCCCGAAGCTTATGATAGGACTCCTGCAATTAGTTCCATGTTAATGTGCACGCGACGCTCTTCGTTAATGTACTAGTAGCAAACATCATGGCTAACTGGGACTGCAATAAAACGCAAACGCTAAGCAAACGTCCCCCCTGAAGTGTCTTTAAACTCATTTACCAAAATCATTTACAAAACAAAGCATCGCGTTCTATGCATCCAATATGCTCTCGATTATAAAAGGCTGACCATTTAATACTCTTGTTTGAAAATACGCCTATTTGCTTTGGCTTGATGGGGTGTTTTAAACGTCTGCTGCCCGAGCACCAAAAGCACAGAATAGCATCAGAGTCCTGCAACAAGCAGTCAGCGTAAAGAGAACTTTTATTTATTTTCTAGACTTTTCCCTGCCGTAGGTCTGATTGAAAAGGTTGTCTATTCGCTTTATTTAGGTGACAAAGCCAACCTGGGATGTGTAAAGCCCGTTTGTACAGTCCCTTTAGGAGGGACTACCATACATGAGTTAGGATGTTACAGCATGATGAGGATATGATAAGAATAGGTACTTAAATAAACAATATTAGAAGTTTTTAATGGTTTTTAAGATGTTTCTTGTTTTTAGAACATTCCGTTTCCCGGCACGCTCCCGACTTACTCTTTCTAATCGGTCTATTTGTCTTGTATCGTGTTGATTGTATTTAACTCGTTAGATAATTTAGGAGCGGAGGTTTAGATCCGTGCCCTCGATGGGCCTTGTGAGACATGAGCTTCACAATCAGCCCCCTAACGGAAGTCTGAAAATCTCATGAACGGTTTAAAGAAATGTATCAACAACATATACATTTTCCGTTATAATTAGTGTACGTTTCTCATAGGTGACATTTCATCTGGAAGGTGTGCAGAAATTATTCCTCCATCTGTTCCCAAATTTCTTAATTGGCTCTTGGTCTGTAAAAATCTATAAAAATATCTCATTCCGCACATGTTTTTGTTCTTTTTTGTTTTGATTTTTCTAAAAAGCTGTTATGTATTACCGTGCTTATAAATATACCTTCAGCAAGGACACTCAGCCAATGTGTTACATCATTAATGCTAAGGGGGAGCAGATGATAGGTAGGGAGGTCATGAAATCTTCTGTCCTCCTGGGGTATAAGGGGCAAAGGACTGCAGCAGAGGTGGTACTATCATTAATCACTGACACGTTGGAGTCCTTGTAGTTCTACACCAGCGATGATCAGCTTGCGATATCACCCTAGGCATATAAGACGTGTTTTAATACAAAGGCAACCAAAGATCTATTCTCCTTAGTGCGTTACATGATGAGAGGAGGGAGACTCACCGTTCTAATGCCACAACAAGATTCCCCCAACTACATCACACAGTTTAAACAAACTAATATACAAGTTAATTACAAGACAGGGACCTGGACTAATTGCCCCGCAAGGACATCTTTCTAGAAAACCAAGAGAGAAGCTCTTGGGAAAGTTGCAAAGCCAGCCATGTGTCTGAAGGTGACATAGACATAGACCTCTACATTTCCACGAGGCGCAAGTAAAGTTCTCCCTTTGTTTGACTTGTTGAAGCTTCTACAGCTGGTTTATTGGTGAGGTTTATGCCAGGTCCTATGTGTGGTCAAAGGCTCAGAGACAAGCAGTCCATGAGTGCTGTCACAGTCCTGGAAGCCATGGTAGCCAGCGCTGGATCTGCTCGAAAACACGTGACCTTAAGTTCTATTGAGTTATAAGGCGGTTTTGAAGCACTTAAGTCTCTGTGTGTGATTGTTAGTGCTGTGCTGACACCTTGTGGATGGGATGCGATGTCTGTACATGCAGAGCAAAGACGCTGCAATTCAAAGAATAAATCCAGATAAAGTATGAACACTGGTCCTGAATTCATCCCGCGTCCTTTCTGTTGACCGCATCAGTTGGGTCACATTGGCAAGTGAAATTGGGACTATACATTTCCTATACATTTCCTTATTGCTTTCTGGTGATATCCTTGCTTCAGTTGAGTACCAGAGTAATTTTACAAACCAGATGGAGCCCAAGGGATTTTATACCAACCCAATCCATCCTGAAAGCATAGCAGGTTGCGCCGTAGAACCTCATGCATTTTAGAGGAGGAGAGAACTTTGTTGCATAGAAGAAAGAGAGACCCCCAGATACACACAATATCCCGCCATTGACTGTAACTCTCAGCAGCTGGCGTGCGGAGAGGAAGATGATTTCTCCAAAAGAATGCCGGGAATGCTTCATTAATCACAACCTTCTATCTTACAGCGACCTGCAGGGCCTTCCAGCCAACTCCTTTCATCATTTTCTGGTTTGCAAGAAACCACAAGACAAGTCTCGTAATGAATCTGTGTGTTTTTTGGCTTTTTAGCCAGCCGTGCACACTCCAGGAGGCTTTCTAGGAAAAACACGCCTTCCTAGCTATTATTTCTTTTATTATTTTGTTTTCTTTTCTGTTTCCTCATTCTTATATAACCCGGACCACTCATTTCTCACCTGATAGAAGGGATACCTTGTGTAATATTGGACTTACTAGACCTTTAATCTTAAGGAATGAGATATATTAACACAGTGATGTAACACAAAGGTTAGGAGCCACAGAGATACCCTAGGGGCCACAGGCTTTCAGTTGCTAGCGAGTGAATATATGAAGAGGCAGGTGTGTATTAAGTACACGTATGTGTACGTGGTCTGTTTTTGGTTCGCACCTTAATGATGACCAGGTGACTTCACTTTATGAAACACGTTGACTGGAGTTTGAAGCAAAATCCCCAAGCTGAACGATCCATCGGGAATTCCATTTCTACTTTAATAGGAAGCATATGATTGCATGCTCAGTGAACAAGCGATGGATCTACAGAATCACCCCGGTAACTTTATAACAGACAAGCCGTGTCTTACATGGAACCGAATCAGAAATAATAATAATAATAAAAATAATAATAATAATAATAGTTATGCTTCCCTGATGTGTCTTTTGAGCATCTGCTTATTGATGTTCCCGTGGACAGATGCTATGTAAAGACTTCACCGGCAGTGAACCAGTTAAGCATTTCTGGACTGTGCGTTCTTTCCATGCTCGTGTCCAAAAGCATTACAATCACATGGGAAGCCGGTGACCTGCCGAGAAAACTGGGATCCGAAACGCCACTGATATCACCGCACCATCAGTAATAGGATGTGATGCCTTTCAAAATGCCTCATTCCAGCCACAGTCCTGTGCCAAATTCCCTCGCCTTTTACAATCGGCCCCGCGCTGTCACGCAGAGGTTCCGTCATATAGTGGTACCGAGCCTTTAACCGTAAGGGCCTCTCTGATGAGCGATTCATACAGCCAGCCATGAGGTGGGACAGCCATGTGGGTTATTGCTGCATCTGAAACCCCCGCGCTGCCTACAGCGGGGACCCCGCGCTCCTCTGGCAGGTTTGCGCAGGGGAAGATTCCGCGCAAACGCCCTTCATAACTGTTCCAGGACGATGTGGATAGTAGTGCGCATTTATAGGTTAATAATCAGAAGATTGGGAGGATTCCTCTTACAGAATGGACGCGTTCAGATAACATTCTTTCCCACTCTTTGATGATGTGGAGCGGTTCTGGGCTGCGACTGCTAGTTCTCCCTGCCCCGTTGGCGCATGCCCAGCACAGCACATGTTCTGCGATGCTCCGCTCGAGCCCATTGCCTTATATGGCCGGGGCAGCGCAGGGCCGCGGGGTCTGTAATACCCCCGGTGTGATGCCAAGAGGATCTGGGAGGCCCTCTCCTGTTAAAGGCCCATGTAAAAGATTCATGTGAACGCTATCATTCATCGCATTTTATGCTTACTGTAGCGAATGAATGCTTTCATTTTCAAACAACCGCAGCATCTTAAAAGCACGCCAGAGGATGTTTAAAGTTACTCAAAACTCCTCAATCAGGGAAGGGCAAAGAGTTAAGCAGTTCTCATAACTTTGGGGGCCAGAACGGATAGCGATGTCACTGTAAGTAACACAAATGCGTTATACATATATATATAATATATACATTCGTGCGCAGCTCATCCCTCTGGCAAATAACAAGTTAACATAAATACTCTATTCCTTTGAGTTTCATAGACATTCCCTTTTTGGGGGCATTTACTGCTGTTTGATGAGTCAGAACAGGGTACCTGCACCCCAAACAATTGCAATTACCATTAAAAATCTGTAGAAAAGGGGGCCACGTCTCCTGCCCTTCCCCTGCCTCGTAAGAATCCGTTCGACGCGTGATTATTATATATGTATACATATCATCCTACGTCAGCATTAATGGAAGGAATCTCAGCTTTCTCCACCAGTTATACCGCGCAGCAAAAAAGAAATCCCTTCCAGTGCCAGATAAACCGCGTCGTAAATAATCCCAAATGTATTTACCTGAAAGAAAACAAACAACAGTAACAAGAAACATTGTTTAGACGTCAGACGAGGTATAAAGGAGATTCAGGAACGATGCAGAGAGGAAACGCCTGAAGCTTCTCCAAATTCTTCTTTTTTAGACTGTTTTCTGGAGGTCTACAATTATAGCCAGCAGAACAACACTAATCAAGGGGGTCTGGAGGGGTAATTACAGCGGCGGGGGCGGAACCATTTGTTCCGAAAAGAAAAACAGACTATGAAAGATATTATTCTTCATGGTGGATACAACAGTAAGAGCCCAGAAGCGAGAGCCGGCATTGGCTTTGCTCTAGAAATCTGCTACCCATTATAAAGTTTATTCACTAACGTAAGGCAGGGCAGGGCATTTAGCTCAGGTCTGGGGCATCTACAGTACAGTTGGTTCCAATTCAGTGGCGGGGGCCAAGGAAGCAACATTTCCTGTAGGTGAGGCATCTATCATGTTGGCTTTGGTTGGGTCCAAAATCCAGTGATAGGTCCTGGGCTGGCCATATTCTGTTGGCAGAAGAAACGTTTTTAGCGGTGTTTTTCCTCACTGGCTACTTGGGCGTTCGGAACAACCTTGGTAATTAGATGAGATTTGATTGTATGAAGGAAGTTGACGTTTGAGATCCATCACTGGTGGGCTAAATGAAGGGAAGAAGATGAGGACGGCCTCCGTGAAGCCCAATGAGGAATGCCCCTTATAATGCATAGTGAAGCTGGAAAACTTGCACTTTAGTGAATAAACCCCACTGACATCATCCAGGCCCATAGGAAACGGGGTTCACGGTTCTACACAGTATCCTTGTCATCCACCAGAGGTGGAAATATCTCACGGGGACATCACAATCCGCCTCATATTCCTCACAAGTACACAAAGACGTGTTTAGGAAATTGGGCTCGTTTCATTTACAGGCTGTTTTTGCTCTCGGAGTCGGAGGCTGGAAATGAGGATCAGAAGTCACTTATGGATAAGACATGGGGTGATTGGGTTCCCGCTTTCTCCGTAGCTCTCCTTAAGGGGCCGGGTGGCAGATGCGAGGTTAATCTCGTTCCCTGCGTTAATTGGCGGTTGTTTTGGCCAGAAAAGCAGAAAATTAATTAACGTTCTGTTTCTGACGCCCTAATGGTTTGAGCCGTGCGGATGACTCAGTTTGAATTAGGCTCATGCCTTCAGCTAAGGAATGTTCCCAACCAAACATGTGCAAGGGGCCCTTCCACAAATTAACCTCAACATGTGCTGGAAACACGGGATCCGGAGGCAGGACAGGGAAAGAGCGCCGTGACTGCTAGACTTAATATATATATAAACATAGAATATGACAGCGGGTATTCAGACCTTAATAGTAGACAAATGACCTGTAGACAAATGAAGTAAAGCAGATAGAGGGGAGGAATAAAGGTGTAGGGTGACTGGGAGAAGGAGAGGGAGATAAAGGCAAGATCAGGCAGAATTAAACCAAAGAAGGTTGAACTGAAGTTGCATTGTAAAGAGACAGAGAAGAGACAGATAAATAAAAGCAGCAATAAAGGGACAAAAGAGAAGGGATGGGGCAGAGAGAGAGAGAGAGAAGGGCAGAGAGAGAGAGATGGAGTGAAGGGCAGAGAGAGAGAGATGGAGAGAAGGGCAGAGAGAGAGAGATGGAGAGAGAAGGGCAGAGAGAGATAGAGAGAGATGGAGAGAAGGGCAGAGAGAGAGAGAGAGAGAAGGGCAGAGAGGGGGAGATATGGGTGTTATAACACACAAGTGGCATTTATACTGCAGTTTAAGTCCTTTATAATCTTATCTCCTGTTATCACTGCGGAGACACTGATATCTAGTGTCTCAGTCCCGCCATGTTCTCTGCCCGTGCACTTTTTGTAGCCGTTACCCATTTAGAAGTCCTTTACTTTAGGTTCTGCATATTCCTGTACAGCGCTACGGAATTTGATGGCGCTATATAAAACAATAAATAATAATATTCTTCCGCCTGTCGAATGCCCTCTGTATCTACCCCGTCTCCAGCACTGGGGTTATCCGATCCATCCACAGAAACACTCATTGGAAATGAAGTGCCTGCGACATGCTGAGCTCACAGGAGAAACGCTGATGTCATTCTTCATACAATTACCGTATTAGAGCTCCATCATTCAGTCAAAACCAGATTTGTTATTTTAACTCTTAACACTGTGTAGACAGTTATAATGGGAAGCAGATGTTCTGCAGGCATTACCGGAGTCCACTGCATGGGAAGGGCAATTCATTAGTCCTAGTTACACGTTATATATACATGTATGTGGCTTGCGTGTGTTTCATCATCACGTAATCAGAATTATCATTCCTGCCGAAATCTTCCAACTCCAGCGACACTAAAGTCACGGCATTAATGAAGACCCCGCAATGGACAATGTAGTTCGTTCCTGGAATTTAACCTCTTCTCTTTTCGATACCTTTGCCTGGATACTATTTAACCATTTATTGCCCATAATGGCCATGTCTGTACCCCAGACAATTTGTTTCCAAGCGTCACGCCAGTTCCTGGCACTATAAAGCCATGGATTCCAACTCGTACAGCCATACTGATGTGATATTAAGCCGGGCGCGGATTTGTATTAGTGTCTGCCATGGCTGTATTCGTTTGATTTGCCTTCCTAGAGCTAAGCTGTTATTGCACCGGGCTCGGAGGGCTGCGGGGTATTTGTGCCGCGATAAGTCTGCTCTTATTAGGGTTTTTGTAAAATACTTGGAAAAAGAGCTTTCGCTGGCCAGAGCCCAAAGGGTTAAGAGGGCTTTGGAGACGGAAATCCTCAAGGGTTCAGTGCTAATTCTTCCAGGAAAATAACACCCTCGGGAGCCGGTTACACAAACACCTTATTTCCCCGGGCAGATTGTAACTTGTCTCTGGGCTGAGACGCGGATTTATGTTTTTTTCTCTTGTTTTCCTTTCTTTTTTCTAAAAAAGCGCAAAATCCATACTGTATGTATACCCCCTAATGACCAGAGCAACCTGTGGACCTCAGATCCTGCACCTCACCTTGGAAAGCTGAGCTGTCAATCATAGTTCTGGTTTGGAAAACTACAGCTTCTTAGATAAAATGATTATTGACAACTTCAGGTCCCAAGAGGTTCTGCAGGAGAGAGAATGGTTCTGGGAAAGTTATTATGTCATTTTATGGAATTAATATTGTTTATTGTTTTATTATCTCATTGAAAAGCCACACTGTGCACAGACAGGATGCCTAAACTACTGCCTGCAAACCCCCTGCTTGGGTTCTGGGGAGGGGTGGGGGGGGTCTAAAGCCCTTCCCAGACTCACAGCCTTTCTTTCCTGGCCCCTGGTCCCAGGCAGTAGGTGTGAGGGAAGCTCCGAGGTCCAGATGTTATGTAGCTGCTTGGAGGAGACCTTGCCTGCCTGACTCCTGGACTCTGATGCGGATGAATGAGCCGGAGGGCATCATCAGGACCTGCTCCGGACTCTAGGACTCTGTGTTAGGGATCCGGCAGTATATCAGGTGGCGCACATGGAGCTGGCACTGCTCACGCAGCCGCTGGATGCCCCGCTCTGAGTCAGCATTGCCGCTGCCGTGTCCCTTCTTCCCCCGAGACTGTGTCCACATCCCCCGAGCCTGTGTCCCTTCTTCTCCCGAGACCGTGTCCCTTCTCCCCCGAGGCTGTGTCCCTTCCTCCCCCGAGACCGTGTCCCTTCTTCTCCCGAGGCTGTGTCCCTTCTTCTCCCGAGACTGTGTCCCTTCTTCTCCCGAGATCGTGTCCCTTCCTCCCACTAAGCCGTGTCCCTTCTCCCGAGGCTGTACCCCTTCTACCCCCGAGGCTGTACCCCTTCTTCCCCCGAGGCTGTGTCTGATGCCGGGTAATCTGCCCCTAGCTCTGCGTGTGATCGTGCCTGATCTCCCTGCGCCCTCTCCGGACTGCAGCCGCCCAGCCTGGCCGTGAACCCCCGTGCAGGGCCCCCATACCGCCGCTCCCCGGCCTGCTGAAGCCGTTCTCCTGTCTGCCCCGGCTGGCCTCAGCGGAGGGATGGCTGAGTGCGGCCGCTTCTGGGCAGCTGCCGAGCGGGGTAGGAGGGTGTTGGCTGCCGCTCTCTGCTCCCTGCTGCTCCTCCCGCACTGCGGCTTTTCCCGGAGCCTGAAACCCGGCGACAAGTACGATGTGAGTATAACGGGGGCAAGGGGGCAATACAGCACCCAGGGGGCAGGGGCAAGGGGGAAATACAGCACCCAGAGGGCAGGGGCAAGGGGCAATACAGCACCAGAAGGCAGGGGGTAAAAGGGGCAATACAACACCGAGAGGGCAGGGGCAATGGGGAACTACAGCTCCCAAAGGGCAGGGGCAAGGGGGCAATACAGCACCCAGAGGGCATGGGCAAGGGGGGCAATACAGCACCCGGGGGGCAATGTAGCACCCAGAGGGCAGGATGCAAGGGAACAATACAGCACCCAGAGGGAAAGGGGCAATATAGCACCCAGAGGGCAGGAGGCAAGGGGGCAAACAGCACCCAGAGGGCAGGAAGTAAAGGGGAACTACAGCACCCAGAGGGCAGGGGGCAAGTGGGAAATGCAGCACCTAGAGGGGAGGGGAAAATACAGTGGCAAGGGGGCAATACAGCACCCAAGGGGCAAGGGGGCAATCCAGCACCCAGAGGGCGGGGGATAAGGGAGCAATACAGCACCTAGAGAGTAAGGGGACAATACAACACCCAGAGGGCAGGGGCAAGGGGGAAATACAGCACCCAGAGGGCAGGGGGTAAAGGGGCAATACATCACCCAGAGGGAAGGGGATAAGGGGGGCAATACAGCACCCAGAGGGCATGGGAGTAATGGGGCAATACAGCTAACGTTTAAATATTAAACTTATTGTTATTCTGATCTGTATCTTCAGCTATATCTGTCCTGCTGTCCTCGCTATCTGCCCCCTCAGCTCCTCACACAAACATCTCATCTATTAGTTTATTTTCCATTAAAATGTAACAATTATTGTGGATACTTTTAACTCATTTATATCGTCTTCTTTCATTGATGTTTATTGTGAGCCATTTAAAACCCGGTAAGAAATGTCAGCGCAAACAGCCTGTCCATGCAGTAGTCATTGACAGCCTGCATTTAATGGTGACAGAGCAGTGCATTTCCCGGCTTAGAGTTATGGGAGTTGTGTGCAGAATGGAAGCATGCTGAAGTACCGTAATTTTCAAACACACCAACCAGGATAACTTTTTAACCTTTTGGCGCTCCGGGCCAGGTGTGACATCTCGATGGCTCACCTTCTAACAGTTGAATGAGATCCCTGCACATCAGCCGTGTCGCAGTCTACCTGAACGTAAATGTTTGCGTGCTTGGGCCTGAAACCCTCTGCGTGACTGTTTTCATGGCAAGCGTGTAAGGTGGCGACACATGTGAGAGCACACGGAAGTGTTCAGACTGAGAAGCTTAGAGTTTCTTGTGTTCCTGTTTGTAGACAATAACCCGGTTTGTCTAAAGACTCCCATTTATCAGGCACTACCCCTGTGTAGTGAAATCTCCTGCAATCGATCCCAGCTATTGACAGCATCCTCTCGGATTGGGAAGACTGGTTTCTCCGGCACCATCTGTGTGCTTGTGCTGGAGAAGAACCTGTCCAGTGCATTAACCTCCAGATATGATTCAACAGCTGAGTTGACAATCCTTGTGGCTTGGCTCCCCGAGACATTCTGCATTCATTACATTTTATTTGCAGCTGTTCAGAAATCCAGGAGATCGCATGAGGACACTTCACTGCTTGTAATGGGAGAACTCCAGCAGTGAATGTCAGGAGTAGGACCCTACCTGCCTTTAATAAGCGATGCCACGTATTAAGGAAGGATGTCCGGAGCTGGTTAGCCTGGCTGTCAGGAGGAAATTTACAATTAGTTCTTAACACATTTATGATCTGGGCTAGCACTCGGCGCCATGTGGCTACCAGCTAATAGGATGTACTGCATCACAAAACCTGACAATGCCCAGGATCTACTCCTTACTAAGTTACTGCTGGTGTCTGACTATCACGAGTGTTCTAAGTAGGAATCTAGGGATATACTACTGTATGAAGAGGTTCCTGGTTCTTCTGTATATCAACATGGCATCTAAATTGTCATAAATTCCTAAATAATGTTGGCCAATGCAGGCTGTCACGTGTCTAAGAGCCAAGAGCTGCTGGAATCTGTATCTCATACCTACCCAGCCCTGAAAAGTTTGACAAACTGTTACAGAAGTTTGAAAGTTATGCAAACAAATCCTAATGTCTGTTTTACATCCACATACTGCTTGTTTACCCTTTTTTTGAAGGGTTGAGGAATCTAAAATACTTAAATAGTCTTCATGGTTTGACAAACTGAAGATAAAACAATAAATCGTCTCTCGTCCTTTTTTAAGCCCCCAGTCCTGTGTTTCTTGGAAAGAACGTTTTGAGAAGGAGACGCAGATGTTTGGCAGCCAGTCCCAAGGCAGATGTTAGAAAGTGGATGAGGTCACGAGACTCATTTGCAAGATTATAAAAGCCAACCTATTAAAATTTATAAGCGCTGCTTAACGTAGCGTTAAAAAGTATTCTCCTTTTGTCTTACGGGATATTTCTCGGCTTCTAGCGCACTGCCAAACGTTCGACTTTTATCCAGGGCTCTTACTCCTACACTTTCCACCCTTCTGAGTAATATTTTAGCCGACTCATCATAAATGGATTACCAAGGCAAGCCTGTGGGGCCTTGAATCTGCACCCTGCCAGGAGCGGGGTCCTATTCCAGCTTTCCAGAACTATTCTGGGGCAAGTTAGACCTATCATCACGGATCATCACCAATGCTGACTGCGCCGTGTCTAGCATGTGGCCCCTGAAATATTCTTTATAAATATGGCTCAGTGTTTATTTTGGAAACACCTTTATCTGTTGTTCCACTGGTCCATTGAAAGGGCATATGGTTTTTCGCCCACCTTGTGGCATTGATCCGCGCCTGGATCACAGAAATATCGTACAGCTTAAATCTATGACATTAACAATGACAGAAACATTGAAACGAGTCTCTCTGTGTGCACGGTGATTGCACCTTGACATGTACTGCTATTACCGGGGAAATAACATCTCGCAGACACTCGCAGATCAGCAAGCATTTGGAGAACAGAGAGCAGGGGAGGAAAACTGAGTGACAGAAAGCACATGTTCTTTATTATCCGGGGAAGGTTTAGGCTAAAAAATAGAATGAGAACTAACTCTGACGTGTGAGTACCATAGAATCAATACATTCCAAAGTGCCATGGCAACGTATTCTTTAGATATTGTCCCAAGTTCTTGGTGATTCACTTATCAGCGAGATAGGATTCAGAGTAGATTGTAAATGACAGTTCCTTGAACAAATAAATATATATGAACAGGGAGGGCTGGCACCTTTTGGTTCGGGGCAAGTAAAGGCAAGTTACTCCATGGCCCCCCAATATAAGCACTGGCACGCATATGTACATACACTTACACAAACGCACACTCTCATGCTGACACACACACACCAGCTTACACATACGTTAACATACACTTACTAACACACACTCATACACACTCACACCACTTACACATTCATGCTCACACACAGACACATCAACATTAACACAGAAACACACATACACATCCACAATAACACACAAACACACATCCAGGCCAACACAAAAAAAAAACACTAGCACACACATCCATGCTGACGCACAAACACTTACACATACCAATCTATGCCCACACACACAAACACGACATACCTTTCTTTTTAACATGGGTCTTCCTGAAGGAGTCATTGTATGTGATGAGATGCCATCTGTTGGAAACTGGGGGTATTGCATGCACCTTTCAAAGGCTAGAAGAAACTGAGACTGACCCATTACAATCTTTGCGATGGCGCGAGTCCTCTTGATTTTAGGCATTCCTTCTTCTGAGCTCCTCTCACTCATTATGTCATATGTTCACAATACTAAGCTTTTCTAATAAAGGGCACTTCATTTAAAAGCCGTAACACTAATGATGAACACATAAGAATGCAGATTCCACGTGCATTGAGAGACACCTGAGGGCCCTTGCAAAAAGCTGCACAAGTAAAATGCAACGGGCATTGTAACAAAATAAGTGTCACACATCTTTCTAACTTTAACCTTCCCTTTTTATTCAAATATCTGCAGATGTTTTCCAAGCAAGTTATTTGCCCTTGGGCTAGGGTACCCCAGCTAAATCTCTGTCTGTACTTTTCTTTTTAAAGGATTATGAGTACCCTCTCCATCCTCACAACACCAACTACCAGAAGAATGACAGGTGCCCTCCGCCACCCCAGACGTTGCCAGAGAGAGCCTGCGAGGTGCCCAGCTGCCGCTCTGACTCAGAGTGTGAACGGCACAAGCGCTGCTGTTATAATGGCTGTATTTACGCATGTTTGGAGTCAGTCCAGCCTCCACCAGGTAGGACCTATTCATATAACACCTGGTCTGAAGGTTAAGACTTTAGACTGTAAGCTCGTTGGAGCCGGGCCCTCCTCACCTGTTGTCTCTGCTAGTCAATTTGTTATGTTACATACTACTTATTATGTCCTGTCTACCCATTGTACAGCGCTACGGAATTTGATGGCGCTATATAAATCAATAAATAATAATAATAATAATATAGATGTCTACCTATTCATGTAACCTGACACTGAAACATCCTGCCTTCAATGTGACTGACATCTAGTGGCTGTAAGGGGGTACTACAGTACGTCATCTAGTACGCCAGGTAGCCAACGCGTTCCGCTCAGACTTCAGATGGGACTCACCTTTTGGCAGGTATAGAAACCTTTGAAAAGTCAAGTGGGTCATAAATACTTTCTGAGAGCCTCACATTGACTTGGATGATGCCTGAATTTTGTTGTCTTGACTTCGCATGGGATAATACTGAGATTAATGAGAATAAAATTACAATGAACGTTAAATCACCGTTTTATTGTCAGACTTGGCACGCTGATTGCTGATTAAGTAAATCAGATATACTTGTTCCAGAAACCCAGGGAGGAGCCAGGCACGTCTTTTATGCATTCATTGTTCTGCCAGCTTGAGCTCGCGTCTGCTAAAAGAGAAGGAACTGCATTAACAGGTCACCACGAGTACAAGAAATAATATTTAACAGTGTGAGCCAAATTTAAAAACCCTTTGTGTCTGATAAAAAACAGAAATACGCAGCTAGCCTGGCTGCAGGAAACAGAATAATTAACGTAATCATTTGGGGAACATATGGTTTCCTTATATAATCGAAAGAACTATTATTTCATTATTTGTGTAGAAACAAAATAATATAACGAAAAAGAAAAGGCAAAAAAGAAATCATACCCTGGTACTAAAGAGCTTACACTCTGCTTTTACTCCTATAGTACTCGTAGTCACTTATCGAAGTCTTTCCAGTATATTTAATCTTTTGAGGTTCAAAAGACCCAAATAGTTTCTCCGGGGATAACCCCAAATTCTCTGTTCCTCTGGGTGCAGCCAACTTATCTCACCAGTATCAGTATTCATATATTCTCTGGCTTCTGTGCTACCTGTAGATTTATTGGGTTATTATACCCCTGTCTGTCCTCGGGACTGTAATTCTGATTATTGCCCTTGTTATTTCTCATTCTAGTGCTTGATTGGTTGGTGCAGCCAAAGCCTCGCTGGCTTGGTGGGAACGGATGGCTGCTCGATGGACCAGAAGAAGCCTTGCAAGGTATCGCGTCTATAAAATGTGATCACGTATTCCAGTCTCAAAGGGGGAGGGTAGCGCAGTCACTGTGTAACAAGTCACCCCATACTACGAGACAAACTAAACAAACTTACCCTCCGCAGATCTGTGCTGCAGAACGTTTGCATGATAAAATCAGAGCTTTTTTTTAGGAATGCTTCCTTTTAACCATTCCTGTCGCTGCACTGTGTGTGCGATACCAGGAAACACACTTATATTAAGTTCTTTCCCCTTTGCGTGTCTCTAGGGCACCGAAACCTCAGCCTGTTTGTATGACACACGGCAGACCATCATAGCGGCTGTAAGAAGTTATTGTTCGATGTTGCTTTGAATTAATGTCAGGTCACCTGGTTGTGCATCTCCTGTTTCTACTTGCTGTACTTTCTAAATATTCCTCGCTGGAGCAATTCTTTCTTTTTTAAGAGGACATTCGATTTCTATCATATCCAAATAGCATAAATATATATATGAAGTCGTTTGGAAAGAACACGCTGTGTAAAGAGGGAACAGAATGGAAGGAAAAGCAAAAATTGACATTGTTGCCTTTAGAAAGCAATATTTGTGGAAGCCAACATGTTCTTAGTGAGCGAAGGATTCCTGCCAGACTCGCCTACTGCAGTTACAGCCGCAATCTGCCTGCCGTTTCTTTTTGTACTCTTTGCCCGATGATTACGTTCAATCTGTTCAGGATAATTGGGTTCTGTGTTGCTGAATATGAAAAAGAACCACTTACCTTTTTATTAAACTGGAAGTATCTGAAGCGCAAGAGTTTGAGAGGGTCAAGTGTGTTTGGGTTGCGTCTTCTTCGTTGTAGTTTGCCATATATCCATCTAAACATATTGTTTGCGTATGATACGGCAATCAAATTGGTAACACTTCATCTAGACCAAAGGCTGTTAACTGTCAGCTCAGGAGGCAAGATCTGACAAACAGCCCCTTTAATTACTAACAGGGCATTTCACTTATTAAGGCCGTGCCACCGATCTCCAGCCGTGTACCCAGTGGCTTCACCATACAGGGCAGTATACAAAGCACATGGAACATGGTGGACAGCGAACGGAAGGGCCAGAGGCTGCTCACCTCATAGTGGAAGGGCACAAAAAGGATCTAACCACAAGGGAAATGTCCCCAGGACAACAGACTGTATCCCTTCTTGATCTAAATGGAACAGGCATGAATTCTTTAAACTTCTCAGGTGCATGAATGAAGAATTTGTTGCTTATTGTTTTGTCTTAATTTTTGGACAGCCGAAGCATGCAGCACCACTGAAGATGGCGATGAGCCCTTGCATTGTCCTACAGGGTATGAATGTCATATAATCAACCCCGGCAGCCCCGCGGAGGGAATCCCAAACCGGGGGCAGTGCATCAAGCAGAGATCTAACACAGGTCAGTACGAGCAGGAATCTGATTAGGGTGAGCCTAAAACCACGGTTCTTTAATATTACTGGGATTAAGCCTTCAGAGGAAATAATATAATGATGGATCTTTAAAAGGTTTATGTGCTTAGCACACTGACGATAGCAATTCAAGTGGGACAGGCCCTTAAACATATGATGTCAAGAAAAAGTGAAATAAAATAATGGCAACCCTGGCCATCGAGTTGAGTGAAGTTGTAGTCTGTAATTTTACTATGAAGTGGATTTTTTTCATAGATTGCCAGAGATCCGGGGGATTTTATCTCGTCTTGTATGTTAATCAATGATTTAAAGTAATTTGTTGCTTTTCGATGTATCTTTTACCAGATGGAAGAAATCTGAGACACAAATATTACAAGGATTTACCAGGTAACAGATTTCGAGTTAACATTTTTAATCTTTATGTTTTATTGATGTTGGCGCACAGACGTTCCACAGAAAGGACAATGCCGCTCATTGTTCATCCAGTTCATGTGGCCTGACAGATATTGACGGATCTCGCTTCACAATCAGCGGACGAACTCAGCGAATGCTCAGATTCTTTATGTCTCCGATCTGTCCTCCTGGCTCGAAACCAGTTGAGTCCTACTCATACGGCTTCTGCCTGGGTCTAAATGGGAAGTCCCAAGCAGAATTTGTCTTTGAGAATGAAATATGTGGCAGTTACATATATATATATCTATAGAGAGAGAGAGAGGGAGGGAGAGAGAGAGAGAGGGAGGGAGAGAGAGAGAGAGGGAGGGAGAGAGGGAGAGAGGGAGGGAGAGAGGGAGGGAGGGAGAGAGGGAGGGAGAGAGGGAGGGAGGGAGGGAGAGAGGGAGGGAGGGAGGGAGGGAGAGAGGGAGGGAGGGAGGGAGGGAGAGAGGGAGGGAGGGAGGGAGAGAGAGAGGGAGGGAGAGAGGGAGGGAGGGAGAGAGGGAGGGAGAGAGGGAGGGAGGGAGAAAAAGAGTGAGAGAGAGGGATAGAGGGAGGGATAGAGGGTGTTTAAGTGTGTGCGTGTTTATTATTCTTACATTAAACTTCCTTTATCCTCTGACCTTTTACTCGCCATTTCATTTTATGTTTAGATATTCTGGTCTCCCTCGCCGCTTCGGGTCAAATCCTTTCCGGATCAGCCTTTGGGCCTTCATTAGTTTTATTTAGCTGGTTGAGATTAGAAAATTCTATACACGCCATAAAATAGCAAAGCAAACACACAGCCGTCAGAACATCGTATTTCATAAATAAACCCTATTGAAACAGGCAATATGTCTATAATTGGATTTAAAATTCCTCTGTGTTACTCTTTAATCTCCTGCCTCGGTTTGAAAGAACAGCGTGGGTTTTTTTTTTTTTACAGAAATCAGATTTACAAGGGAAATAGTTTGTTCTTTTATTAGGTAATATAGCATTTCACCGCAAATCTGGAAATTCAGGTTTTCTGTAGCGAAATCACAAAGCCGGACAAAGGCTCTGTGTGTAATTATTTGCCATATCCATCTCATCGAGTCCGATCGCCGCTCCCTGTCCAAACATTGCGTAACAGAACCCGAGAATGTGGGTGTGAGAATGACGGCGTAGCTCATTATCCTTCTTCCCGGCCTGATTTGCAAGCAGTGCAGCAATGCCAGGAACCTTTAATCCACCTGAGAGAATGCATAGCAACCGCAGAGAGGAACGTCGCCTCGCGTCCCTAATACCGCTAATAGGGCTGCTAGAAAAATGGAAATAATGCCTAATTTTTTTCCGTAGAAAGCTGTCAATCAAAAGAGGAAAGGCTGGAAACCTCCATTGTTATGATTTTTAGAAATTGTTTTTAGCGTAGGATCTGCGTGAAATGTTTTTTAAATGTATCTCGTTCTGCTTGGCAGGTAATAACCACAATAACGTTCTGGTCGGATTTGACAAACAGCAACAGAAGCACATAGGGTAAAGGTCAGTATTCAACGGTATAAATATCTCAATAATTAATACCGTTTTTTTCAATTTAATGATGATCTGGAGTGAAACCAAAACATATTATTCATTTTTAATGATCTGCCCTTAAAAACAATGGAGATTAGCTGAAAAAAATGCCTTTGGTAAAGGGAAAAAAGTTAAAATCAACATCTCTGCAAAATATAAGTGATTTATGAACTATTACTTTTAGGAAAGAGACTGATCTCTTGTAAAATCAAGTTTTATGTGTTCCAAGCCCAGCAACAACTGATTCGATTGTTAATACAGCGTAGCACACAGCGTTTATAAATATCACATAAAGAACAGTTTCATTTTCCTTATCACAGCTAGAAGTGCAAGCCGGAGAGATTTACGACAGAACCCCAAACATAGTTATTCAACGTTAAGGCTGAAAACGATCTGACGAGATCGCGGGAATTACTTTGAAGTCATTCATCTGCAATATTAATGTCCTCAGGAGCAGAATAGAACAGTAGAACTCATGGCTTCTGTTTCGAAAAGGCCTTTTTCTTCTGCTAGTCGAGTATAAAAATCTGATAAAAGGAGATCCGGACACAATGTGTGCCCTGATTTAATAACTGAACATTAAAGGGGGATAAAGTAAAGTAATAATGGCCGGTAGAAAGTGCGCCTCTCTTGGTCACATGATGCATTGCGAGCAGCAAGGTAACAGGAAATCGTTATCATTCGTTATTACCCAATGGCGTGTCCAATGGTAAAGTGCGATTGGAGACGGAGTGGCAAAGTTAAGTGCTGGTTCTGCTCCTTCACCTCCACCCAAAATATGTTTACAAGGATGAGATGTGAAGCATAGCTCTTGCTAATAAGATTACCACTCATATACCGATCACTGATCCCAGTGCCTGATTAGGACCTTCTGGGGCCCCTAGGAGCATACGCATATACTCTCTACCACATGTCTAGTGTGACCCTGATAAACACCAGCTGCAGTAGTGATTATAGGTTATGTATGAGACTACTGAGCTCTGGGGGACCCCTAGGCACATCCCTACTGGGTAATCCATCACTGACGGTTCCCCTTTAATACACAGCTGCCTGTTTCTTCTATGCCGGGTATGACTACCCCCTCTCTCTCTATTAATTGATTTGTTGATTTTTACTTCAGACACATAATGTCCCAGAATCTCAGATCCCACACAGACCTGCTGTTTGTTTTTATCCAGTTTATGCTCGGAATTATTCAGAAACATGTATCATCAGTCGTCACGGACTGCCGTACACATTATTGTGCGTTAAATGTTCTGACGGACGTGGCAGGAACCTCGTATGGTTGACAATGCTGGATAAATAGTGGCTTCGGAGCAGTTCAGTAAGCTCATACCAATATAGTGCATGACTCCTAAGAGTTCTGATTAGAACATAACTGGGCATTGTGTTTAATAAACATACCATATTGATATATATTCATTATCTGTTGAGCCGAGCCTAGTATAGCAGAGGTCCTCATGGACACCCGACGGGCTTTCAGGACATTCTCGGTCACACGCAGGTTACTCTTCAGTTACCGTGTAACAATTTGCTTCTCCTGTTGGATAAATCCAGCGAATAACATCTTGTCTTTTACTTACAGTCACAAACGGACCGTTATCCCAGGAAACCGGGGAAGAAGCTGCCATCCAACTCTGTGTTATGGAGGCATGGCTTCAGCTTCAGTTCTCCAAGAGAGACATTTCTCGCGGTGCTATCGCTGGATTAGGAAATGCCTGAAGAGCTATCGCCGGCAATGGAACCCGGTGCTTTGAAAACAAAGACTCCGATTCATCCAACGTACAAAATAATAAAGAGGATTAAACGATCTTTCCTGGAATATTGCGGACAAGGAAAAAAAAGGTTTCGTTGCCCGAAGCTTCTTTCACTCGATCGAACCGATTGGATGAAGGCCGGCCAATCCCAAGGCTATTTTAAAAGCCAATATCCACATTCTGGTGGCCATATCAAAAATATTGTTAAAAAATAAAAATGATGTTAATGTGATTTCTATTGTTAATTAAAATAGGTGCTTCCCTCTCTTGCTGTTGAGTGCTTCTTGGTGAGGGTTGGACCGGGGTGTGGAACAGACTAAAGTTCTGTAAATCAACGTATACCTCATGGATGTTTCTCATTTATAGGCCTTTCCCAACGTGGAGAAACCGTTAAGTGTTGAGGAAAGCCACGATAACAGTCTGCCCTCTTGTGACGTGATAGATCCAAGAAGTGACCCCCGACAGGTGGAAGTAGCCTTGGTGGGGATTACTTCTGAGAATACTTTTCTAGCAAAATAATTCTTCTTCGCACAGCATAAGTCTGCAGTTAAAGCTTAAATGATAATAAGAAGCAGCAAAATAAAATACACATTTATGTTTTATACAGACCAGACCTGATCCCTTACTGAATTCATCATCTGGGGTGTATTATTATTATTATTATTATTATTTATGATACACTTTATTATACACCCATGATGCTACCAAAAGTAACCAAAATGAAGGATTTTAAAGCACAAGGCCCTCTGGATCCCGCTAAGGGTAAGAGATCCCATTAATATAGCGTTTATCTTGCGGTTTGACATTTTGCAGACTCCGGATCACAGAAGTGATGCAATCAGCGCTGTATAAACACATCTTGTACGTCTGGTGGATATAAATGTGTATTTTTGAAGAGCCCCTTTTCTTTGAATTGCTCGCAGCTGAATGTTTCGAGATCCCTGCTACTTGGGTACCGGGCGCTGCGGTAAAACCACCTGCCGTTAAACACTCATCAACCGGCTTTACTGTTTAAAAACACTAAATAATAAAAACATTAGATAACAAAACAAACATAAAAGCAGCCGAAGAATGTGTTTTCATTCCACGAATCCTCCCTTTTTAAACTAAAAATATATTAGCGTTTTGTATTTAACCCACTAGACTCGAGGGGTCATGTTGGATGCCGAAGGTTCTTTATATGTAAGAATTTCTGGGGTGTGTTGGTGGCCTGGGTGCTTCCCCCTCTTTATGGGCATCACTGGGGGTAGATGGGCGAGGGGTAAATAGAAAGCATCTAGATGGATGGCAGCTTCGGTCCAGGTGGGTCAACCAGGGGGCATCCTGGGCACTCAGGGAAGGAGGTGCAGACAGAAGCCTTTTATTCACAGAGCTTCCCTATATCAGGCTTTTATACGTCTCAGAACTACCCGGGGGCTTCAGACTATTTCTGCTTATTACATATGTAATATATTTTAGAGGCAAATTTCCCAGTGAAGGGATAATCAACAGCGGCAACAAAAATCATCCTCTTCACTTTATTCTAATTGGAACTTCATTCGCCAGGAAGAAAGAGCCGGACGGCTAGTGAAACTTACTGTATTTACCCCAAAGGGGCTCGATATTAACCCTTTTTCAGCGATCCTCCTGCTGCTTCCTGATTCCGTGACACGGCGGCAATAAAATAACGACCAGCAGAGGGACCGGGGGACTGCGGCGATTACACAGGAGAGCGAGGGACCTGGGGGCTCGGGGACAGACATACAAACGGCATTTACTGATTGAGTCCTCCAACCTACGCTTTATGTGAATCCAGAATACATACCTGCACCCCGAGACGGAGGAGGGGGGCTTCACTACGATTCTAGAACGTGTAAAATGCAGAGTTTATTCACTCATTTCTTCACTCTGTTACATATAGCGCCATCATATTCCACAGCGCTGTACAACGAGTAACTGCGTTCACTACACAACCCGAGCGAGGTTCTAGAGAGACATCAGTGGGCCTGGTGCTTTATGGCCCCTTACATGCTCATCGTTTCTTCTGCGGGGGTCACTGGGGCCGCGAATGAACAGGCAGCTCCCACCGATCCCGGGCTTTGACCATTTATAAGAATGGCGGAGTAGAAGAGTAAGAATGTTTCAACTCACCATCAAAGTGTCTGTTTATCCACCCCCACCCCCCCTTATTGTCGCCAAAGCCCCCTGGAGTGTATCTTGGGGTAATTGGGCTGCCCTTATTCCCATTCATCGATGGACCCATCTTCAGTTTAAATATTAGTCTTTATAGTCGCCTAAAGTGTAGCTCTAGACTTCATAATCCAATCATTATGAAAAGGAAAGCTTTTTAAGACGATATCGTCTCGGCGCTCCCCCCGGGGTGTAGACTAATGGCGCTTGGATAGTCTTTTAGAGCCATCAGTGGACTTTTAATTGCGTTTTCATTAGGAATTTATGTATGAACGCTAACGTGTTTTGGTCGGGGCAGTAATGGGAGTACCGCGGGGGTAACGAGAGGCTCCGCTCCGAGTTTTGGGCTCATAACAGATGCCGGGTTCCAGCAGCATTCACGTGTGTTTCAGGCAATGATTTATGTTACTGTATCGATAACTTATTTTTAGTATTATTATTATTATTATTATTATGTTCGTGTTTCAGAAAGCAGCTCCTGCCGTAATGTGACAGCCCCCCACGGGGAGACCGACACGCACCCCTGGAAAGTTCCCACAATCCTTTATTTTTGGACCCCCTTGGTGGCGGTAATGCCGATTACCTGCTAAACACTGATGACAGATGTCACGGATAGAACTGGCGTGACGATCACCGCGTGGTTCCTCCTAACACGCGTGATGATGGAGGGGGTCTCGGCATGCTTCATCCTCTTTGTATGGCTCTATAAAACCCAATCACTCCCAGACAATGCTCTGCAGCCAAATAAAACAAAGTGATAGGTGCGCACAGTGTATACAACAAAATTAGGTTGCTAAATTGTTGAGCTGCAAGTCAACCAAAGAAACAAAACCCCACAATGGTTCCAATAAACATAAAAACATAAAACATAAAAACATACAATTACCAGGGGACTGCGCTAAATTAAATCCAATCAGTGAAAAAAGTATATTATAAATAAATGAATACTACCTAATAGGTGTGTTGAGCGATGTGTTAATTGTATGTTTTAATGCTCTGCAGCCCCGTATCCCCTTGGGATGTGCTGCAGATCCCACTGTGTTACAGATGATGCTCTGCAGGCTGTGGTTACCCCAGCTGTATGATGCTCTGCGGGTATACATGTCACTATACCCCCTCTCTACTGGTCCTCCCCGTTAGGAGATGATGCTCTGCATGGGGCAGCAGGTTAAATACCACCTAATCCCCCGATACCCTGCCTCCCTCCCCACCCCTCTGTATAGAGGGCTGTTTCCAGTCCCGATCCTGCATATCCGAAGCCCAGTTATACGGCGATGCTCTGCAGCCCCCATTAACGCTCTGCAACCCCCATTAACGCTCTGCAGACCCTTGTGCTGTGATGCTCTGCAGATTTATAAGATGATGCTCTGCATCCCCCCCCCCAGCCGATGTGATGCTCTGGTGATGTTATGCAGATGTTTCTCTAGAAAGGCTTTGCCAGTCCCTGTGGATGTGATACTCTGCATGGCCCTGGCAGTGTGATGCTCTGCAGATGCTGGTGTGACGATCTGCAGCTTTGTCAGATGATGCTCTGCAGACCCCTCCTCTGTGTCTCTCTCTGCAGCCTCAGTGATGTGCGGGGGTCGCGCATGCGCAGCTCACACGGCTCTGAGGACCACATCTCATCATCCTGCTGCTGGAGCTCCGGAGATCTGTCCCTGTCCTCCCCGCCCTCGGTGCACCCCAGGCCGCAGAGATCGGCGCTCACCGCCCCCCATGGCTTCCTCCTGTACCCCGTGCACAGAGTGCGGCATGGGCGGGCACCTGCTGGATGTGGGCGGCGCCTCACTCACCTGCCCCAGGTACAGTCCGGGGATCCCGATCACACCGGAGCATTCACCTGCCCCGACTTCATCGGACACCCCCGCTCCGCAGGTGCCCCCGGTGCAGGTGACCCTTCTCCCCGGGGCCATGGGGGGCAAGCGATTCTCCAAACTGCTCTCCCATGTAAGAAGACTACCCCACAAATACCACCTGTTGGGGGGCAACGACCTGAAGGCAGAGGTGAGTGTGGGATGTGGGGGGGGGATCTGCGTCATTGTGGGCTCACAGAATGGCTGATGATGGCTGCTTGTGGGCTGATGTTGTGGCGGGGCTGCTGCTGGCTGATGTGGCGGGGCTGCTGCTGCTGGGGGCACAGGGCGCTGACAGCTGGACCCCAGGGCTGACACTCTGTCTGTGTCTGACCCACTCGTGTCCGCATCCCCGCGGGGCCGTCTCTTGGTGTTCTCCGTGGGTCTGATTTATGGGGCTAGTGGTACCTTTATTAATGACCAGATCAAGAACATTCCAGGAGAGCACAGATGGCAGGGAGGAAGTGTCTTGTTCTGCAGGTGTTTATACAATGTATCGCTGTGGGGTGTTTACACACAGACTCCGAGAAAGGAAACACGCGAGTTTATTTCCTCTATGTATGGATTCTATAGATTATCTATTTATAGTTCTATATAGGTCTCCTCCCGTTATAAACTGCCCTGTGGCTAATGTTGCTGTGGTTACCATGGTAACACTACCTGTTCTTTATTTAATCTAATAAGTGTTTTGTAACCATTTATTAGATTATTTTGATAAACCCGGCAGGCCAAATGTTTAAATTCCTTTGCACCGCAGAAGATGATTGTCAGGACCTGATTTACTAACACTCCTGCTTATCATTGATCTGTTATTTACATCAATATTAAATAGGGGAAGAAAACGCAAAATATTTCAGGGCAATAAGGCAAAAATCCTTTGAAGCCTTCTGTGGCCCCTGATTGTAAATACATCACATCCATTGTTCTTGGGAACATGATGAGGATTCTAGAGTCAGCCTAGAACGTTCACAGTGTTCTCCCCGCTGTACAGCTTCTTGTCAGCTTGACTTGCAGTCTGGGTGATGTCTAATGTCTCAGGAGCAGGGAGATCCCAGCTGCTTTTGGCCTAAATGTCTCGGTATTTTAATCCAGTTAGTAACCTTTCACGCTTCATGCCACAAGGTGTTCATGGATGTCCTCCCGTGATCCGTAGACGATTGATGCAGTATGCTGTATCCATGTGTTTCTTTTTCCATGTATTGCTGCATGTTTTATGGTACTATTAAAATCATGGGATTGTAAAACGTGATTACGGAGTGCCCCAGAAGGCCCACCATGGTGTGGATGGAATGTTTGCTCGCATTGAGCGGAACCCTTGTCTGTTCAGGTTCCTCTAGCATGAAGAACCGATATCCTGTTTGTTTTCAGGGCTCTGCCTCCGGAGCTGGGGCTTATGGAGCAGAGCTTTGCTTATTGTAATGGAAGAAGATCCTGGCACCAACCCCTTCACTAAAGTCATTAGTTACAGCTAAAGAATACAGAGAGTCGGACTCTTTCCTGACCCATCCTCTACCGGTAGCATCCGAGACACAAAGCATTACTTCTCTTTGAATTGATTTCATACCCTTTGAGATGAGAGGATTTTGCGGCATGTCCCTGGCCTGGCCTGACACATGGTGACACTTGGACAATGCTATCCTTAAAGTATTATTCCCCCCCCCCCAGTATTTTCTATTGGCATAGTTCCATGGCGTGTTCTGCTTCCTAATGAAATATGTCCGCATGTTTTATTTTAGTATCATGTTTCAAGCACTCTAACAAGTGTTGGCCATTGAATGTTGGCGATAGTTTTCTCTTGTCTATATCATTAGCTGGCCGGTACGTTGCTACGGCACATTGACAGTGTTCCTGACGGTCTCCCAGCGAATCTCTTTGTGAATAACGTAATGAAGCCAGCGAGATGACGGCTAACGTGCTTCTCATTACTTTCTGTCGCTGATTCTGCCGGTGTTCAGCTCTGTTATATAATGGAAGATCACGGAAAACAAAACATATACTATTAAAGAGCATTTTCGGTTTCTATGGCAACAACCTTTGAGTGCAAAATATTTAATAAAATAAGTATTACGGGGAGAGGTTTGAGTGTTGGGATCCTTTGAATGCTGCATTTCGTTGCACCCTTTGGTGATTTCCATAATTATTTTGCTGCCTTGGATCCAATTACCGGAATTGCAATGATTGACCGCACCGTGGTTACCAAACGAGTGTTCCATTGTGGTGCCGCCGGTCATACTTACAGTTTTGGATCTCAGAGACACCAAATGCCATTAGATCCCATGTCCTGTACGCGGCCCTGCGGGGGGCAGCTGTAATATTCAGGATAATGGATGATATATAATTGTATATATAATATATATATATATATATATTGAGATCCTGCAGCAGGTGTAGCTCTCAATAGTGAGAGTACAGAGTGAGTCGAATACTTTGGCCTCCTCAGCCCCCTCTACCTGTGCCAGCCATATCCGGTGACTCCGTGGAATATTAAATTACCCCAATTATCACAGAATCAATGGGATCGGTGGACGGAGGACCTACCAAGGAGTCTTGTACAACTTGACTTGCATTGTTCTGTTTACTCATTCAGGGATGAATGAACAATAAAGAAAGTTCCTTGCTCTATTCTCTAAGGTTTTTTTCTATTTCTATATTATCGTGTTGGAGAAGCCACTGCCACCCAAAATCTTTAGTACCTTGAGACCTTGGTGTGCTGGTTGCATATTTTCCTGATTTATTCTCTGCGTCCCTAAAATGTATTATGTTGGAAGGAACAAATATTTACAAAAGAATAACAATAAAAGTGTTATCAATATTGATTTAAGAAAGTGGAGAAAACACAAACCATGTACTACAGAATCTATCATCCAATCGGGTAAGAGGACATCAGCAACGTTCACCCTGGAGCAAACATTTGGTGATGTCCTCTCCCCCGATTGGAAACTAGGAAGAAGATGAGGAATCAGAAATGGTTGGCAGAGACAGTAAGGAAACCTTTAGAGAGCATGGGAGAGTGAGTGAACAAGAATGAGGGTGTGAGAGCATGAATGAAAAGCCCCGCGTTTTGACCTTGCTTCTGTGGCTTTGTACGAATTGCCAAGTTTACCAAAATTTGTAGCTATCCTCTATATTTCAATGTATTTTTGCCGTAGAAATGTATCAACCCGGTGCATGTGTTGACAGAAAGGCCTATTGATGTTTCTCTGACACCATACCTGACTAATCAAAGGGAAAGTTTGTTCAGTGGGTTTATGAGAGGTAATTAAAGGTTTGCGGCAGGGATGGTTTAGGGATAAGAATCTACAAACCAGACATACCTAAAAATATCCCGATCCACGCCTCTTGTTGTTAGCCGTGAGTTGGATTCTCTGCTGATGTGTCTTTAAGTATTTTGCCTTTCCTTGTTACCGTGACTTGCATCTCCAGAAAAACCTGTTACGTGATATGATGTGTAGCGGCTGGACTTGCAGACTGCGAACGTTTCGAGCGGATAAGTTACTTGGTGACATGACAACCAAAAGGCTTTGTGTTAAATAACTTACAGGGTGTGTAAGAGCAGAGCCAGACAGATTTTCACGTTTTGTTGAGATTACCAAAGTATATATAATTAATTATGCAGATTACGGCATCCTAGTATTGGTCTATAGTAACATATAGTAACTCTCTGTCTATGAATCCTATAATGACTACCCTGCCTGTCGTAACCATTAACAAAACAGATAAATAAGTGTGTTTTTTCCCGCGAAAGGAAAGCGAATAGAAGAGTTCTCTTATCTGGCTGTTTTTAAGCTTTTTTTTTTGCTATTGGCCGAAATATAAATTGTAGATTTAACTAGAAGAATGCGAAGCTGGGAAAGAAAGATGATCCTGCGCGTTATTCCTCCCATTCAGACGCCTCTAGATAAGGACACAGGTGGATGGCTTTGCTGTAATCTCTTACACGCTGCATCCTGCTACCTCCGACAGCCATGTTTGCTGACTTCACGTGTTCGCTGGTCATAAAGAGACTTTCTCTGATATAAAGCCTGTCTCCCTGACAGCTGGGGAACAGTATTTTGTTTTTTACGCTCTCAGGGTCCGGCTGCTCTTTTACGCCTTAGGAATGTTCAGCTGATTGTGTACATAATGGGTTGGGAAGCATAATCTTAACTCTTCGGAGGTTAATGATCACATCATGTGCTTAACAGTGAATGAAAGAAGATATATCTCTGCAAATGATGTGTCCTGCTCCTGTTCAGTGTACGGTCTGCGTATTGCTTGGGCCAGGATTAAGATCATGGATTTTTTATGTTTAGGGGCCTGAAGGACATTGGACCCCAGCGACCTCCTCCCATAGCCACGTGCGGTCACCAAAAGTACATAGACATTAAGTTTAATACACAGCCCGAGGGTCTACTTAACAAGTCGCTGCTTCCTCCTTCACATTCTGTGTTATGCACACACACTTTTATTTGGTTAAAAACAGATCCCCGGGCTTTCACCGACCTTGTATCATCCTTCCAGTTACCTTTTGATGTGTCTTTGGGACTGTTGTTGGACTCTCCCTGACCTAAAGCAAGATTTTCAAGATGTAGATAATCCAAGTTGGCAGATTCATAGGTGTGTAAAAGTTATTTAAATTTGGTAACTTTAAGGGAGGAACACAATTCGCTGAAGTGCTCATCTTAAAATCGTGTTGGAGACGTTTGAAGAGGTCTTCTCAACAGGGGACGCTTGTTACTTTCTTTGCAATATTCCAAATATTAATGCCAGTTTCATCCAGCAGGCAGACAGTGCTTTATCTGTTCCTACAAACCGAGGTGTCCAGACTCCTCTCGGGTGTTTTGCTTGTATCTGCTGGACTACGTTTCACGTACAGTAAGAGTTTGCAGTTTGAAGGTAGCGCCTCTGTCTGCTGAATGGGGCCGGCAGTCTTTCTCCTTTATAGATTTGGTATAGCTTGGTATGAACATGTTACATGTAATTCGGCCGTACAGATGGATAGGTGGCCAGGATACGAGCACGGCGGGGGGGGGGGGGGCGTACCTATATATATAATCTGAGGCATCTGTTAGAGACAGTTCTGCTCTCATTCATACACCTCATCCCGTGTTCACGTTGGATGCCTGCGTCAGTGCTGGCAGGACATTCTCTCACGCTTCTCTAGACAATGTAGTAGCCCTTCAGAGCACCTATGGGTTTATTCACTAAACTGAGTCTTAGAACAGAAGGGGAAACTGGAACAATGTTCTTACAAGAAACACAAGCAAGGCTTGATAAAAGAGCCCTGAACCCCATGGTCTATTGTCCAGAATGACACATTGCATTAGGTGTATTTGATGCTATTAAGGCAGAGAAGCATGACATATTGTTTAAATCCAAATGACTGGCCCCAGGATTGGCACCCAGCGGATGCAGTCGTTCACAGGCACGCACATCACAAAGGGCCCTTTCACACTGGCAGAACGCTAAATCTTTTGCTGGGGCCCCTATTAGTAGACAGGACTCGGGGATGCCCGGTGACCACTGGTCAGGGACCTATCTTCACGTGAAACATTCCCTATCAACATGCCATTGGGTGTCACAGGGTTTGTTGTAAAGGGTTAAGGATTATTTTTGGTAATTTTTCTTCCTTTTCGCTGTAAGAATCAGGAAGCCTTTCCGAGCGATCCCGCATCCACCTTAAATAAACTGAATGGTCTAATTCATCGCAAAGACAATAGTCTCTGTCACATGAAGGCTTGAGTTATTAGTTTCCTTGCAGGTTCAGTCTCCAGAAAAGGTCTAGAAATAAAGTTTGGTATGACGTACTCTGCAACGTGTTTGTTACGGTCAGCCTGCGGCGATGTGGCTGCCTCTTTCTGGGGTGGAAATCCCATAATTAAGTTTAATACGTTTGAATGGATGGTGTGTTCATGCGTTCCGGTATATCGTGTTCAAGCTTTATTAAGCTCTTCACACAGTCATAAAAGCCTGGCATTCATGCTTGAACACAGGTGAGACATTGCAAATGGCACCTCATTTCAGAAGCTAAGACTGTGATTGCTCGAACAATTCCCCGAGTCCGTATGATAAATTAAGCAGCCACAGAATTAAATACGGCCTAGTTACTGTACAAAGATTCTGGTGCATGGCACACATCAGTGGGGGGGGATATTAGGCAGCGAGTGAACATTTTATCCTCAAAGTTGATGTTAGAAGCAGGAAAGCAGAAAGGATCTGAGGGACTGTGACAGGGGCCAAATTATGATGGCTGGACGACTGGGTCAGAGCATCTCCAGAACTGCAGCTCTTATGTGGTGTTCCTGGTCTGCGGTGGTCGGTATCTATCAAAAGTGGTCCAAGGAAGGAAAAGCAGTGAAACGGTGATAGGGTCATGGGCGACCAAGGCTCATTAATGCACGTAGGGGGGAGGCTGCCCGTGGGGTCAAATCCAACAGACGAGCTGCTGGAGCTCTAATTGCTGAAAGAGTTAATGCTGGTTCTGATAGAAAGTTGTCACACAGTGCATCGCAGTTTGTTGCGTATGGGGCTGCGTAGCTGCAGACCAGACGCTGACCCCTGTCCGCTGGCGAAAGCCACTACAATGGGCATATAAGAACTGGACCACGGAGCATCAGAAGAAGGTGGCTGGTCTGAGGAATCATGTTTTCTTTTACATCACATGGATGGCCAGGTGGAGAACACATGACACCAAGATGCACTATGGGAAGAAGGCAAGCTGGCCGAGGCAGATTCTTTGGCCAACGACAGGAAATCTTAGGTCCTGCCATTCGTGTGGATGTTATGTGCCACCTACCTAATCATTGTTACAGACCATATATACCCTTTAATGGACACGGCATTCCCTGATGGCATTGGCCTCTTTCAGCAGGATAATGCGCCCTGCCACAAAGGAAAAATGGTCCAGGAATGGTTTGAGGAACACAATGAATTTAAGGTGTTGACTTGGCCTCCAAATTGCCCAGATCTCAATCCAGTTGAGCATCTGTGGGATGTGCTGGAGAAACAAGTCTGGACTTAGAGGACCTGCTGCTAATGTCTCAGTGCCGGATACCACAGCACACCTTCAGAGATCTAGTGGAGTCCATGCCTCGACGGGCCAGGGCTGTTTTGATGGCCAAAGGTTTACCCACACAATATTAGGCAGGTGGTCATAATGTTATGGCTGATCGGTGAAACTTGAGGATCGCCTCGGCGGGTGTAATGAGTTATAATCCAGAACTTATAACCAGTATCGCAAATGTGTTTGTTTAGATTGGTGCATGGTAGAGATATAAGGTGCCACATTACTCATACAGTGGCATGTGGTCTATATGTTTAGTGGTAGAAATACTGGCATGTTTGCCTCGGTGTCTTCACCGTGCTGTAGATACCCCGGCAGACTGCAGAGGGGTAGAAGCAGCTGGTCAATTATGGCCCGACTTTCTTGACAATCCCTTTCTGTGTTAATACAGTTAGATGAACAATGTGAACTGAAGTCTGTGGAACAAGAAGAAGACGTCATACCTCTACCTGCCAAGGAAGCCAGTCGGCTGAGCGAGGAGGAGCTGCTAAAATATTTACACGTAAGCAGTTTTTTTCCCCCATTTCGTCAGTTAATTAATTTCCACATGGGACAGAAATTCTGCTCTTACTGTGAAGGCACAAATAAATAAAATTTAGATTTACTTGTGTGGGTTTTGAGCAGTTTTGGAGGGTGGAATGCCAGCTCTACGGCAGACCCCTTTTGGTAAGCAGAGTAACTATTTCGGTAGAGATACCGACTAAAAATTGTTTAGAAAGGGTGGTCCATGTCGAAAGAGCCCTTTCTAAAATATTCGGAACCGGCACTGCAGACAAGAGCGTATCAGGGGTCACGTGACCCTGCGGTGAAACTAAGGCTGCTTGCACTGTGTAAGCAGCGGGAGAGGAAGCTGCAGGAGTGGTGAGAGGTAAGCGGGGGTGGGATGTGTATATATATGTGTTTGTATATATGTTTGTATGTATGTGAGCATGGATGTGTACTTGTGTGTGTGTGAGCAGGGATGTGTAATGGTATTTGTGAGCATCTATCCGATCCAGGTCGGGAGGGCCCTTTATAAACTATTTTGAACCAGCACGGGGAGACAGGAACGCATCAGGGTCACGTGATGTCACGTGACGTGATGTGACCCTGTGGTGAAACCGAGGACATCCATGTGCACTTGTGTGTGTGTGTGTGAGCATGCATGCATACTTGTGTGTGAGCATGCATGTGTAATTGTGTGTGTCAGCAGGGTTGTTTACTTGTGTGTGTGTCTGTGTGATCATGGATGTGTACTTGTGTGTGTGTGAGTAGGGATGTGTACTTGTGTGTGTGTGAGCAGGGATGTGTACTTGTGTGTGTGATTATGGGTGTGTACTTGTGTGTGTGTGAGAGAGAGCGGGGATGTGTAATTGTGTGTGAGCATGTATGAGTACTTGTGTGTGTGAGCATGCATGTGTAAGTGGGGTGAGATGGAGTGTGTGTTAGTGAGTACGAGTAAGTGTGTGTAATTTGTGTAAGTGCATTTGCATTTGTTGTATGTTGAAATGGGAAGCAAAGGTCAAAGAAGGCACAGACAAGTTGTTTGGGGGCAATGATGGCAGACTAGCTGTTGAAGTTGGGGGGGCTGTGGCTTTTTTCTCACCAGGGCCCCGTGGTTTCTAGTTACACGCCTGGTAAACATCTCCTCAGAGGACCGGTCTATGAACTCCAATCTACAGCGCTGCAGAATATGATGGCGCCATATAAAACGATATCCTTGGGTATTTGTTTGTTAGAAGTAACATTAACCATCTTATTCTAGAAAATAGTTTCCAGCTCCATACGTTGTTTTTGTGCCTTTCTTACCGCCTCTGTTTCACGTCGCTTTGTATTTGTAACCAGATTAACTTTATTTTATCCGCTGAAGCCACCCCCCAGTTGGCAGTGTCACTTACAGTGAAATTACAGCTTTGGGCCATTGGTTTCCATGGACCGCTTCGCGTGTACAGTCCGTGGGTCATTGTTTGTAGTCTTATGTGTTCTGCAAATTGATACCTTTTACAAATTCCTTGCATGACACGGAGATGTCGACTGTAATCACAAAGACCTGCTTTGTGAGAAGGCAACGGACAAGTTTCACAGAAACATTGTCTGCCTGTTAAATACCCAGTATAGATAAAAGTCAATCATTACATTCACTGGAAACACATATACCGCTCAGATAGTGGGGATTGTAACATGTTTTTAAAGGTAAAGAATTATTATAATGTCCTAATATGAAAAGAAATCTTGGATGGGCCAGCAAAACATGGCGGACTTTAATGAAAGAAAGATGGCTTAGACCCAGACACATTTGGCACTGAAATCTAACATTGGCTCAGAAAGTAACAATATGTCGCAGCGGGTAACGGAGTAATTGTTTGGTGCCTTCTGGTGGTGACCGGCGTCCAGCGGCAAGCTTCATGCCGAGGGGGGGTATCTATGGCTGTGCGACCACTGATCACAATGTATCCGTCTTCAGGTCGATCCCAGCGCCGGACTGTCTGAGTGTTCGGTGCTGCAGCGCAGGGTCAGACATGGCTGGAACGAGTTTAAGGTGGACAACGCCGAACCTGTATGGAAGAAGTACTTGGGGCAGGTATGACGTCTTCAAGGGTTATGCCAAACAACACGGGGGGGGGGGGTTATGGTTGTCCTGGGAATATATCTGGGCACCAATATCTCAATAGGATAGTTTCTAAACATTGTGTAGTTATTTTTCCTTTGCGGTGCGGGGTAAGCTCGGTCTGCTTGGGTCCAGGTGAGCGGCCATAACTTTTCCTATGCAACCTTGTAATTTGTGTTTAAGAAGAGAAGCGTTTAACGTTATTTTCTGCGTTACACTGAAAACGATCAGACCAGAGTCTTGGTTTGCAATGAATTGTTATCTGGATAAACAACGGCCACGTGTCACACAAACGTTCCGAATGTTCCGTTCCTGCCTGATAGCGCAGGCATTTTATCCCTCGTTACATCTGTAGATCTCTACAGAACACCAGCGGCGTACTCTGTGCTGTCTGTGGGAACCCACGGGCCAGATGTGATCTATAAAAGAAAACGCAAACATAATAAGATACAATTTCGAAACGTTTGTTGGTGGCTGGTGCTCTGGAGACCAGGTCTGTTGGGTAAGGGCACAGACTGGGGCAGATGACCTGGGGGTCCTCACCTTCATTCAAAACGTTGGATGGGTTAAGAAAAAATCAAAAGCAGGTTCTGATTGATCCTGTTCAAAGATGAGGGACAACTCCTCTATAAATCACATACTAAGGAGAGGGAGCGAAGAACAGAACACGACCTGGTTAAAAAAATAACCTTTAATGATATATAAACCCCCCACTAGGGGGCGACTTTGGGGGCAAGAATGGTATTGTGTTGGTCAACCAACAGAGACACCCCGTGGTGGACATAAGTCTCTCAGCACCTCCTACTGCCCGCTATGCAATAGAAGCTAAGAACCTCGACGTTCTAAGATCACAGTCTTGCCGCGGAACACCTTAGCGTGTGATCTTAGAATCTCAAGGTCCTTGTGGGCAGTAGGAGGTGGTGAGAGACTTATCTCCACCACCGAGTGTCTCTGTTAGTTGATCTACTCGCTGCTGTTCTCTTAAGGAGAATTAGTTGCCCCCTAGTGGGGGGGGGGTTATATATCATTAAAGGTTCATTTTCTGTTCTTCTCTCCCTTTTCTTAGTACAAGGTCTAGGAAAGCCTTGCAGGTACGAGCACTGAGGTGGAATAATTATCGCTCCGTATACACGGAGCCGTGATAGAAATGAAGTGAACACGGCCAAAAGGAAAGGGCTCTTTAATGTTAAACAGAGGAAACACTCAGCTGCCCCTCCCAGGGGTAATAAGAAGGTTGCCTGCAGCAGAGTATCTCATTGAGCACCCAGCAAAGGCTAGGGCCGGGATGTGAGTGCACTGCGGGGAAGATGGACTAAACTCGCACTCAGATACAGCGGGACAGATAACAGGGCATGTATTCATGTACGGGGGTAATCCTTTTAGTAACGGCTGGAGTTATCAGCTCGTTTAACCTTTACTATGCTGGTTTCAACGGTGCGCTGCCCTCTAGGGCTGAAAGGGTTAATGTGGCATTCATGGCACAGGTGGATTCTATTAGTGCTTTTTAGTTAATGCCCCGCCTTTATCTGTAAACGAGCTTGATTCAGTCCTTTCGGCCCCCTCGCCGCGTGAGGTTGTGTTTCTGTCGTCTGTAAGTATGGAAGCGCGTGACGGTTACGCCACCGCCGGCCCCCGTTTAGGGTCCCCCACATTAAAGGCTTCTTATTTATGAAGACTTTAACGTGGGGTTCCCTGACCTCGTTTCATTAGGGCTGCCCGGGGTGAATTAAAGTTAATTAGTTTTGCACAAAAACACAGAAGCAACCATCAAATACATTTCGTATTTAAATTGGAAATTTTGTATTTATTTATATTGGATTTTTTTTATTTTATTCGAATGTATTTTGGTGAAATAGAGCTTGGTTTTGTAGCAGGTAGCTGTATGTTCGTGTTTTTATTTGTAAAGATATTTTGTTTAAGTTATTCGGTCAATAAACATTGACGTATACGCGAATACAAGAATATGCAGGCTGCATAATGTTACTGTTTTACTTAATTAAAGCATTTAAAGTAGGTCTCCGAACATGAGCGATTAAACTATTAATCCGTTCTGATATAGCTGCTGTTGCTAATTATTATCCTAAGTGAGAAGTCTCTGTGATATCAGGGCTGCATTGGGAATAAAATGCAGCCCTCTCTCTAATATATATATATATATATATATATATAATTTATACGTATACATACAGCCGAGCTATACGTAGTATTATATGTTAGGTTTTAGAGCGGACGCACAAGTATAGGTTCTCCACAGACGGGCATCATCTGACCAGACACGTGGTGTAATGGTTATGTATATTACAGATAGAGGGGCTGTATGTATATGTTAGGTTTCGGGGGGGTGTATATGTCAGGGGGAGGCAGGCATCATAAGTACATATGGAAGCATGCTCTCTAGTAATAAATATATATACATTATTTTTTTAAAATGAAAACATTAAAGGTCAGGCATCCTACTTACTGTTTCTCATCACCATTCAATCCAACCTACTTACACACCACAACTGCTTGCTAAGCCTCATGGGGATTTGAGCCAGGACCCTTTTGCATGGTGAGTAGGACACCTAGCATGTGAGCCACCACTGCGGTGACCCAAATGTGCTCGTCCGTAATACTTATACTCAAATTCACCCATAATATGTAGCAAAAAACAGGATTCAAACCAGCGACCATCCGCATGTTAGGTGTTACACCTAACCATTAGGCCACACCATGAGACGAAATGTGTTGTTCGTCTCTTCCACAAATACTCATTTTCACCTAAAATATAAAAAAATACACAAAGACGCAATAAATTTATATTAAATTGTGGGTGTCACACCTAACCGTCAGGCCATGTCATTGCATGATGAATGGTGCACAATTTTCCACAAATATTCACCACCAAATATTCACCCACTGATGATTCATATAAACAGCCAGTGAAAAAAACCAGACAAAGCTCACTATATTCTCCCAGAAACTTGAACCAACAATCATTACTTTTATGGTAACGCATCTAACCTTTACGTCACATTGTCGGACATGTGTTGCCTACTCCATAAGTGCTCATATGTACCTACTGTAAAATAATACATATACACACACACACTATAACACTACACACTACACACTCATAGGGGAGGGCTGTGTGTACTGCAGCAGATTGGGTGTCCAAGTTGGGTTTGCAGGTTCCTTCCCAGGAGGCTAATGAGCTCACATGAGACACAGGTGCTGGGCGTTAGAGCTTCCTGCAGCCTCACAATCAGGTAGACCGTGGAAGGGAGAGGTTGAGAAGATCTCAGGTCCAGGAGACGCCTTGAAGACAACCTGTGAGCCAAGTGTCGTGTTACCTACCTGGGTTTCTGTTTGGAGGAGACTTTCAGAGCCTGGCTTAGCTGGGTTTTGCAGGGAGATATAGTCGGTGGGTGGTCAGTCTGGGTCTGTGAAGTCTAGGCAGAGAGAGCTTCAACTGGGAGCTTTTTATTTATTTATTTTTTTTTTTTTTATGATTTTGTTTAAGGGATGTTTTGTGTTTTTTTTCCACCAAGAAATTAAGCACGGTTTGCTGCAAATCGGTGTTCCTGGGCTTTATTGTCCAAAAGGACCCTGCTGAAGATCCCTAAAAGTGAAATTTATGGCCCTCATGCTACAGGGTTTGCTAAGGCCCTCTTTGTAGACAGTTTGTAGTCTAAAACGGGTGAACATGCGTTACTGATTTTATACAGACTACGGGCCTCAGTGAAGTTATAACATTTGGTTTTAGTTGGGTTTGGGCCTAAAATTTTTTTTTTTTTTTTTTTTTTTTTTTTTTTTTTACAAAGAACGCCAATGATCGTTGATTCTATATAATTGCATAGGGGGAAGCTTACAAGGTCTGAGTACCTTTAAGAGGCTAATTGCCGGCATTTCTATATTATATATATATATATCTATATAGTGTGTGTGTGTGTGTACGGTATATAGTGGTATATGTTCTATTGCTTGAGGTAATACCCAAGCTGGTCCCGTATGTAAAGCTGGGTAATAGATTATCAAATACCATGGCGAATAAAAATGTATAATTTTGGAGATTTTCATCATTCCGTCTCTGTTTTGCAGTTTACCAACCCTCTCATTTTATTGCTGCTCGGCTCGGCTCTCGTTAGCGTTATAACCAAGGAGTACGAAGACGCGGTGAGCATTACTGTGGTGAGTTCCAGGAGCTAAAGGCATGATTTCTACTTTGGGAGCAATGCGTGAATGCGCTGAGAACGGTCGTTACCCGCTGGGCATATCTCTCAAGAATAGTTTTATGGAGACATCTGTTCATCAAACATTCAAATGAAAGATATTATGAAATGCATAATAGAAAAACTGCACAAGAGAAAAAAACCATCGATAGAACGGCTTTGTGTTGGTGTTTGTTCTTCGTCATACGGGTTAATGCTTTATAACAGTCTTATGTTTGAGATTCTATATGACTTATACTGGATGTATGGACACTGGCCCTCCCCTTTTCTCTGTTCTGGACACTGGCCCTCCCCTTTTCTCTGTTCTGGACACTGGCCCTCCCCTTTCCTCTGTTCTGGACACTGGCCCTCCCCTTTCCTCTGTTCTGGACACTGGCCCTCCCCTTTCCTCTGTTCTGGACACTGGCCCTCCCCTTTCCTCTGTTCTGGACACTGGCCCTCCCCTTTCCTCTGTTCTGGACACTGGCCCTCCCCTTTCCTCTGTTCTGGACCCGGCCGCTCCCCTTTTCTCTGTTCTGGACCCGGCCGCTCCCCTTTTCTCTGTTCTGGACACTGGCCCTCCCCGTGTCTCTGTTCTGGACACTGCCCCTCCCCATTCTCTCTTTCGTAACATAATAATGGTTATTTTTACACCCACGCAAACGGGTAACTGCTCCCTTTCTGCCCTTTCTTTAGGCGATTCTCATCGTGGTTACTGTGGCCTTTGTGCAGGTACGTCATCGCGAAGTCATTGCGGCTACGGTGGGGTGTTGGCTGCCCCCGAAGGAATTTACTAATCTTTGAACTGTTTTTCTTAAACCTACTGACCTGTATCTTTTAGAATCTTCCTTGTGCTTTGTGTAAAGAAAACACCCAAATATTTTCTTTAGTGACAAAATATTTGAATAATGTGCAGCATGTGAAGAGCTACCGTATAATACCTTTTTGGAAACGCTTCTATATCTCTCTGCATTTTTTTGTTAAAAACACAAATATTTATTAAAAACTGACCAGGCTATGGAAGTGGGCACCATAACATTTTAATGTAGTTTTTTTTTTCTTTTTTGTTCCTTTGCTAGGAATACCGCTCAGAAAAGTCTCTTGAAGAGTTAAATAAGCTGGTTCCTCCAGAATGCAACTGGTGAGTGATATTAGTTACTGGAAATGGTTTTAAATATATTTAGATAAAAAGCAAAAGCAGCCGATGCAGAATAAATGAGCCACTCCTAGCAAATTATTTACCTGGTGAAAATGGGCACTTCAGCCAGGTTTTCGTATGGATTTGTTTTATTTTCTACTGTCTATGAAAAGCAGGAGATGTGGCTCATTGCGCAACAAGGTTTAGAAAACGGAGGGGGGTGGGGGTTCGTACTGCTGTAGCCCCTTTTGAAATAGAGGGCTGAGCCACGCATTAATATCCTGCCGCTTAAACTAAGAGAGTATAGGGAATAGTCAGCGTACGTACCGTTTAACCCTTCTATTGACTATGGCGTGTAAGGCATCACTGTCTAATTACATTTGCTTTCTTATCTGCCCAGCATCCGTGACGGGAAGCTGCAGCACCTCTTGGCGCGGGAGCTCGTTCCAGGGGACTTGGTGTGCTTGGCAGTCGGGGACAGAGTTCCTGCTGACATCCGGCTGATAGAGGTAACTGGCTATGCTTATTAACGGGGGAATATTTTTACACTTGATGGTTTTAAGGGTTATGAATGTGTTAACCCTACATCATGAACCACATTCTTTTACACGTATCGATTTATAGCCTCGTGCAGGAATAACAAATCGCTTCTACATAAAGAAAAGCAGCTTTTATTGGAAAAATGCACAGCAAAAGAACAGCGATAGAAATATTCTAAATGAATTACAGTAATAAGTTGTAGGATCAAACAGCAAGAATTCAAATTCTTATGATATTGTATAAATCAAATAAATGTAAATACAATGCTATAACAAACACAATATACACACTGAACGTTCAAATATGGGAATGAATCTGAATATTAATGTGATTTTAATTATGCGTTAATTTATCTGGATATGACAACAATCTATCCTGCATAATGTACCATTGTTACTTTATAATTTGAGTTAGGACCTAAGTAAATAATGCACAATATTATTCTGTAGTCTATCCTTATACCGCAATCCGTAACAAGTAAGCAAAGATGCAGAGTCTATAGCATGCCACCCCGGATCAGAACCCCCAAACGGTCATCTAACTCCCAGGGCTGGCTTCTGGAAGTCAGACCCAGCAGACCAACAAACTACTACTCCCACAATCCCAAACAACTCGTCATAGACATAGAATAGACTGCTAGGAAGGTGAGGAGATACGATACCACTCCTATATGCCAATACAGGTTCCTTTGCGACCAGTCCGGATCTCTTTTTGTTGTGGAAGGACAGCAATCAGTAGCAATCTTCGTAGGATAACAGTAAAATAGCAGAAAAATCAGGTAAAGGATAAGGATCTAAGTTGTTTTAACAGACAAGAAGTGCCTGTTATGGTGCGTTTGGTCAAATTCCTGTGATAAAAAAAAAAATATATATATATATATATAAAAAAAAAAGCATGTGAACATTCCAAGAGTTATGAGATTCTATCCTATTCCTCCTGTTCTACTCTTTCATACTTTTTTACCTCCATTATTTGCCGATCTTAAATGGGAAGGTTTTAGGACCTTTACCAATTATACTTTGCCCAAATAATTGATATCCGGCAAAACAAAAAACTACTATAGAATGTTTATAACTTCTTTATTAACTACATAATCAATATTTTGAAAAACAAATAAGGTTATGAGTAGTAGTAGTAGCAGTAGTAGTAGTAGTAACTCTTTGACCTATATTAATAAAACATAGTGCTATTGATACCTAAACTCTGTAGAAAAATCATAAGTCCCGTCTCTGGTCGGATAGATGAACGTATATTCCAGATCAAAGGGTTTTCATACTGTGCACCGTGTATTAAATTCTCAATCCTTCTCGTCCAGTGCTTGAATATTACGGGAAATGGCAAGTCCTTTCCCGGGGAAGGAAACATACCATTATCATACAGATTGTCACCATTGGCCACACTATGAATGTACATTTACGTGAGCAGGATAACAATTCATCCAGAAATCACTCATTAATCATAATGTCTTAATCACCACTGTGGCATCCATTAGATTTTCTTTTTTATGTTAATTCCTGGTAAAAGTATCACAAAGTTGGTAAATGTAATCACAAAGTTCTTCAGCTTCTTAATACAAAATGTTTATTAAAATAAAGTTTGCAATGGATATTCCTCTAGAGTCATCTATCCCCCTATATATCAATAAATCCTCCGTTTAACATAAGTTGGATACCATTATTTCTCCATGACAACTTGGATTCCTGAAATGTTGGACTTCTTCCCCAATAATGCTAGCAGGATACAGGCTGATAAGCACCTTTTGGGAAATTAGTTTCCTATCGGTGAAGATGATGAATCCTGATCGATTATTGAATCATCACGCCGGACGATGGTCCATGAAACTCCTCCATCCTGATAAGGATTCTGGACACCATGGCCATCTTTGCGATCTCTCTGTGCTTCATAGTCTCACTCCTTAAAATAAACAAACATATGTTAATTATATGAAAATAAATGAATACTGTAAGGAGAGAACATATCTGATTAGTTCTTTAGCCATTCATGTTTGTTTGCACTGTACAAAGAAGTGTCCATACCTAGACAACCATGTTAGAAAATGTAACAAAAATATGGAATTTTGTTTGCGGAAAGAAAAAAAATAAAAAAATGACAGTTTACAATTACAATTATGTTATAATTTACATATTTCTTTCCCTTCTTCCACAATTCTCAATCTTGATTGGGGATGGCATGACTTTGTCTGGACCCACCTGTCAATCATTTTTGATTACTCATCTACCTTTTGTAACCCACGGGTGGGATTTTGACTAAGATCGTGTACAGTCCCTTCCAAGATGGTAGAAATTACCCCTCTTTTCATCTGATTTATGTGAAGGTTAGATAGATGGACATGGTCTGTAGTTTCAAACTCTTTCTTGGTTGCTTTCAAGTCATATAAAGTCTTGGTGCTACTGCAGATTTTTAAAAATTCAACTGGGCAAATGCCAAGACTTGTTGTACGCGTTTCCTCTAACTCTCCACATATTGAGGAGTAGTAGCATTAATGACATTTTGATCAGAAATTCTATATAAGACGTTGTGGTAGCACCATTTTTCTTCCAGTCATAAGTTCCAAAGGAGACCTTTTGGTAGCAGTACGGTAGCGTAACATCCATTAGAACCAATAGTCTTTACCCGACTCCTTCACAAAATTCTTTAGCGTATTGCAGATCAATTGGGTATAATGTTGAACGCCTCCGGCTTGATGCTGGGTTAATAGAATATCTGAAATTTCCTTTTCACACCCAATATTTCCCAGATTTACACTTATCATAGTCCAACTTTAGAAAAGGCCTGGTTTATTAGCTGGAAAACACTCGATCCGTTTGGTGAATAGGCATGTCATCGTTGACATGTATTGGTTTCCTTTTGACAATCGGGTCAAAGGATCAATGACATCCATATCCGACCACAGAAAAGTCATTCCTCTGACTCTTTCTTCGTTGGTTGTCTTGTGACAGTCATCACTTGACAGGTCCCCAGAAGGTGGTCAATCCCTTTTAACCCCCCCATTACCTTCCTTATCTTCTCCTGGAACTTTAGAATGAACTCTTTTCTCCCAATATATTGTAACGCCATTAGCTGTTGCCATACCTACGGTGGTGATACATTTTCCATGATACACAGGTTTATTTCTCGCATCCATCATCAGATTCCTTTTCCACCCACGTAAAAGCTATAACAGACGTATTCAGAATCAGTAACAATTCTTATAATTGATGATCCATAGTGGGTTAAAGAGCTTTGTCAACGGCTACCACTAGACTTATGCCCATACCTTGTAAAGGTTTTTGGATTGGGGTAATAATATTTCCAAACATTAACATGAAAAGCTCACCCATCCACTGTATAATTTTCAGTTATTGTTTTTTTTCTTCCGCTGGTGATAAGATAATTGCTGATGCAAGCAAAGCTTTATTTTGCTGATCATGTTTTTTTGGATAAAGGGCAGCACTCAAAGTCTGTGCAACCAGTTAACAGATAGAAAGGTTTTCCTTTTTCTGGATAGGACAAACACGGGTCTTGACTTCGCTTTTGTTTCAGTGTATGGAGGGCCTCTGTTTTTCAATAGCTTTACCAGTGGTTGAGTTATTTCAGCAAGGTCATCGATACATTGCCTAGAATAATTGGTTATTCCAAGAAAGGATTTGAGTTCCTTTAGATTTGTCGGAGTCTTGGTTTTGAACAAAGCTTCCACATTCTTCTTTTGAGGATTTTGGGCTAATTCTTCTTCTTGTCCCAAGAAGTTTACTTTGGTTGGGAACCATTGGGCCTCCTGCAAAGAAAGTGAAGACCAGCTTGTGTTGACCTTTGATATTTGATCAGATTTTTCTCTGCTTTAGATGAATTATTTCTCCACTTACAGTACATTTATTATTAGATGCTGGAAACGTAAGACACTTACGTGTTATTCTTAGACAAATGGATTTTCATTTTTCCCACACTCTTGTTATCTAGACTCTGTTTGCTGTGGCCTCGAACACAATACATTCCCAAACAAGACCTTGCTCATTTTCTTTCCTTTTAAAGATGTCTTCAGACTTTAAATATTTGCTTTGGGTGTTCCCCGGCCGTACAATTTACAAGGCCAATGTTGTCTTCGTTTTGCTCCCCCACTAAGGCTATTCTCATGACTTTGATTATGACGGGGCTGTGGTGTTCCCCACCGAGGTGCTACGAGGTTCATCCTCTTATGTATTCGATTCCTTTCTGGCTGGTGGAAGAAAAATCCAGATGATGTTAGATTCTAGATCACAAGTGGAATTTTTACTTGCAGATAAGAATAGTCCCGTGTCTCATGTAGATTATTATTGGAAATCTGATCCCTGTTTGCATTGCTGTACAAATGGTTTTGTGTAATCTCTACACTGCAGATCAGGACAAAAATGTAAACTTAAAGGAGCCGTAGGAAGTGGCTGTCACTAGAGACTGTGTGGAATCCTTGTGTGTTGTTATATTTAAACTGTAAAGGGTTATATTGCATGGAGTAATCTCATTATTCAGGTTGCATGGTAAAATGCAGGTTTTTTCCCCCTCTTCCAGACCACAGACCTACTGGTTGATGAATCCAGCTTCACTGGAGAGACTGAGCCGTGTTCGAAGACTCATGGCCCCGTGGATGAAGCCAACGGCATCGCAACCCTCAGTAACACTGTCTTCATGGGGACACTCGTTCGATATGGGAAAGGACGGGTAATTATAACCTAGAACATGCTAATGTACATGATCGTTACAGCCAAGAAGCAGATATCACGCATGCCTACAGTGATAGTCATTTAGAAAAGGTTTTTCTATATTCAGGTTCACCAATAAGCTCTTCATATAACACTGTGATTCCCTAGATATAGTTTTTCATAGACACACAAGGAATTGCGGGTTGTCTTCATTGGTGTATGGATCAAATCTGATCACAAGCTCCATTTTTCTGCGCAGGGCCTGGTCATCGGTGTTGGGGAGAAGTCTCAGTTCGGAGAAGTGTTCAAAATGATGCAAGCAGAAGAGGTTTGTCCCATATAATAACACTCCTCCTTAGATGGCATAGGATAAAGCTGAATGTTTGGGGGTTTTCCTCCCCTCTTGTTGAGAAGTAATGTATTTTAACATATTTAACAAAACCTGTCTCTTTAGACACCAAAAACTCCCCTGCAGAAGAGTATGGACAAGCTGGGGAAACAGCTGTCCCTGTTCTCCTTCGGAATCATAGGTAAGATCAAGGTTCTATCTTTACAGCTGAGGAGCCTCCGAATGAATGATCCAAACAGCTGGAATATTCTTTTGGTTGCTATAGTGATGAGAGAATTTCTGAATCTGTTTTCAAAATAACCTGCAAAAAAACCGTATGCAAATGTGATTTTCTGAAATAGTTCTGTGATTTCTATATTTCAAAAGGCATTTGAAGATATGTTGTTGAACATTTATGATATTAAGCAACTCTGCGTGTGTATTTTAGGTATAATAATGCTGATTGGCTGGCTGCAGGGAAAGCCGCTGCTTAGCATGTTTACTATCGGAGTCAGGTAAGATCATCACATTTTTTTATTTTATTTTTTTGACGGTTCTGTTGCGTTACTCTGTCCACCAGTTAAAATGTAATTAATCGTTGAAAATATCTTTAAGAAAAATAATGCCAGGTGAATTTTAAATGAAGGCAAAGTTTCAACGCTGGGAAACTGGCCATTCCTAGAACAATAACAAAGTTTATGGTCCAAACACTTCTCCTCTAAGTCACTGCAGAGATCCTTCCAGGCAGATAAAGCAATACGTGGATAAGAAACGGCTCACATTCCAGCTCTGCTCGGTTGTCGTGGATGATCTTGTCTTTCTACGCGGTCACTAACGCCAGCCATGGGCCCTTCTCTCCTTACAGCTTAGCTGTTGCTGCTATTCCCGAAGGTCTTCCCATCGTCGTCACTGTCACCCTCGCCTTGGGTGTAATGAGAATGGCCAAAAAAAGAGTGATAGTCAAGAAATTGCCAATAGTCGAGACGCTGGGTAAGACTTAAACCGTGCCTGATCAGTCACTCCAATACCCCTAACGCCATTACTACACTACAATGCCGGATTCTGTGCAGCACTTTATTTCTGATGGTTTGATGGGGTCAGTAAGACTTTCACTCTCGATTGACTGTTGTTTTGGGGGGTTTTTTTGTAATTGACAGGTTGCTGTAATGTCATCTGCTCAGACAAGACGGGCACTCTGACTGCCAATGAGATGACCGCCACCAAATTAGTCACCTCCGATGGATTTCATGCAGAGGTAATCTTTTATCTTGTTTACCATGCAAATGACATCCCGATTCAACAGCCCTCGCCTTGTTGTCTCTATTTGCCTTGTCCTACAGTTAGTTTCTGATTGCTTCTTAGGTTTCTGGTGTTGGGTATGATGGGAAAGGAAGCGTATACCTTATGCCAACAAACGAAGAAGTTCGGGAGTTCTCAAACGTGTCCATTGGGAAATTAGTAGAGGTGAGAACGTGTTTTATCAGATTACGTATATATTACAGTACTGGGTATCAGTCGCAAATGACTGTGGGCTCCTCGTGGTGTCCCTAGCAGTGGGCTTCATGGATCCCGTGCCAGTGTGGGCACCTCTCTCTATTCCCTACTGCTAAGGATGTCTGGAGTGGTAGGGCCCCAGCATCAAGAGTAACCCTCAGCCATCCACAGTTCCTCTGATCTGCTGTATGACCTCACACCTACACCGTTTTCTCTTTAGGCCGGTTGCGTGGCCAATAATGCAGTCATTCAGAAGAACACTCTCATGGGTCAGCCAACAGAGGGGGCTTTATTGGTCCTAGCAATGAAGGTAAGGTTTTTCAGTACAGGGCTTTTATGTATGGCACGAAAGCCACCTGTGAGTTCATACAGTAACCGCAATGAAATCAGAGAGCGCGCTTACATAATATCTAATGGTTTCACAGAGCTTGTCGGACTCCTTTGGGTTTAATGAATACACATACACAGCCGCAAACGTTAAACATTTGGGTTATTTATTGGCACATTTGCTTAATTTCCAGATGGGACTCGGAAATTCGAGTGAAAACTACATAAGGAAGAGAGAAATCCCGTTTAGTTCAGAGCAGCGTTGGATGGCCGTGAAATGCATCGACAAAGCGGAGGTAACGACGTCTTCTCTATTCCACATAATGCTTATATACCTGCAGGTTCTTACAAGAAAAATAAACTGCGCATAAAAGACACCAAGAGAATTAGGGTAGTTCGGATTCCAGATCTCCAGAAGTTGTATTTATTTTTATTTGTTTGCTAAGATCTTGGCATTGAATTCCTATACTATCTAGGCTGAACTGCTTGGTACAGTTTAGAGAGTCATTTAACTAGATGTTTATCTCAACCAACTTGCGCGACAGGTTTATAAAGACAAAGAGTACCAGGGAGGCTGTTTAAAAAAACAAACAAAAAAAAAAACAAAACCCAAATGAATACCCATATACTACATATTCAATTCCTCATACTATCCCTTTTGATTTACGTGGTAGGTTTTGCCCCGGGTCGCATGTCCCCCTTCTTCTCTCTAATATGTACGTTTTTCTCTTGTTGATTTTATGGATAAAGAAGCAGGAAGAAATCTACTTTATGAAAGGAGCCTTCGAGGAAGTTATCCAGTATTGCACCACATATAACAGTGGTGGGATGCCTCTGCCCCTCACACCGCAGCAAAAAACCCTATATCTCCAAGAAGAAAAACACATGGGGAGCCAGGGACTGAGAGGTGAACTCAAACCGTTTATTGCTGGATTTTATTTTACATGTATACTCTGTCCTTCCCTTCCTCACACAGAAACATGACCAACCCTGAAACATATAGCAGTCGCTTATTTTTTTACCTTTTTTTAATCTTTGCAGTTCTCGCCCTGGCATGCGGCTCGGAGCTTGGAAAGCTTATGTTCCTTGGGTTGATCGGTATAATCGACCCACCAAGAAACGGGGTCAACGAAGCCGTCCAGATTCTTCTTGAGTCCGGCGTGTCTGTGAAAATGATCACTGGAGATGCTTTGGAGACCGCACAAGCCATTGGTAAGTGGATACATACTATGCGGTAAGGAATTTGAGATACGTAGGTTGACCTGGACCAGTGTGTCCTTCCAGAAGGTCTCTGATAATGTCTCTCCTTCAGGAAGGAGCATTGGGCTATTCAATGGGCACCTCAAAGCGATCTCTGGAGAAGAGCTGGACCAGCTGAGTGAAGCTGCCCTCCCGTCCGTCGTTACAAAGGTACCTACCTCGTCCTGCTTCTCCGTATATACACTTGGCATTATGATGGGAAAAAGACCTTCATTTGTTTGTTTTTTTGCTATGCTTGCCCAGGTATCCGTGTTCTACAGGACCAGCCCAAAGCACAAGCTGAAAATCATCAAGGTAAAGCTTTTCTTTTACGTATTTGTGATGGAACCCTCCATCACCGGGGCCACCGGAGAGGCCTGACTGCCAGCCTCCTCCCTATGGGCCCTGACTTTGTAAAGACTTCTCAACAGATGCACCAGAACCCAGCCATCTTAGCGAGAATCTAAAACCCTATGTCAGGAATTATTACGGCAAGGACAATGGTACAATAACGTGTATCTACAGCAAACTAGGCAGAAGCAACAGTTACATTGTGACAATTGTAACAATATTCTACGCCAGAATGTACAAGTGATCGTTAAATAATGCGTGCAAAGTGTTACCGATGTGCACATTCTTAATGACCTCACTAAGCGTGTCATGTATTGTTAACAGGCCCTGCAGCGCACCGGAGCCATCGTCGGAATGACAGGAGATGGCGTCAACGATGCTGTAGCGCTGAAATCGGCAGACATTGGCGTGGCGATGGGGAAAACGGGCACCGACGTCAGTAAGGAGGCCGCCGATATGATCTTGGTGGACGATGATTTTTCTACTATCATGTAAGTAGAGGCTGCTGATCTGTGCATTAACCTGATTCCCGCTCACAACGCCGTCGTGCAGATCTAATCCCTTCAACCTGTTTGCATTGGTGTTGACACAGAGATACTAAGTGTGGTCTCGCATTAATCCACAAAGTTCCATTTCCATTCCATTAAACTGAATGTGGCAGAGACATGGTACTTCTAGATAATCAAACACACCCCGGGATGCATTACTAGTCCGGCATTCTGTAATCGTTAATCATTATACACAGTCTGTCTTGTGCCATGATTAAATGAGAAAATGCTGCCCTTTTAGTTGACACATGTATGACCTTACACATTGCAGCGTGATAGCCCATTATGGGGCCACCTCAAAGCTTGGTGGCCATAGAATGGAATCTGCGCCCCCCATTATCTTTAAACCAAGTTTAATGGGTGTACTAAAAGATGGGGGAGCGGAAGAGTCACCAAGCCTGATACACGGATACATTACTGAAAGTAACTAAGTAATGCACCGTCCTACATTATTTTATGGGGAAATAACACTGCTTTTGGGCCTGCTGACCACTTAGGGGTATAGAATAACCCGGCACACCACCGGCCACCAGTTCCCTTAAAGCCAATGCCCAATACAGCCTGACCGTGCTAGTAAACGTGTCCCCCGTTACAGGAACGCTATTGAAGAAGGAAAAGGAATATTTTACAACATCAAAAACTTTGTCCGGTTTCAGCTGAGCACGTGAGTATGATTTATTTTCTCTTACTAGTTATTAGCAATTTAGGGTTCAGTACTGGACAGCGCAGCGCATGTCACAAACGCCAGGGGTTAATGTATTGTATATAACTGTATAGATTGATTGTATATGGCTAGTAACGTTTTGGTGTCGATAAACTATACATTTAAACAAAACATTACTAGCCGTATACACACAATCTATACAGTACATTAACACCAAAGCGTATAACGCTCGTATACGTGCATATATTGAGTGTGTGCTGCTAGTAACACGTTAATGTATTGTATAACTGTATGTATGTGTATGTGTATATATATATATATATATATATATATATATATATATATATATATATTTCTAGTAACCTTTTGCTGTTACTATATTGTATATCTATATAGTTTAGGCATATTACGTTAGTAAAGCTTTGGCATTAATATACAGTTATACAATACATTAAAGAATTACTAACTGTATACTATCAGTATTCACTGGTTTAATTGTATAGATTGCTTGTATTCGGCTGGTATCGGCTTGGTGTTGATGTATTTACTGTATAGATTGCGTGTATACGGCTGGTATCTGCTTGGTGTTGATGTATTTACTGTATAGATTGCGTGTATACGGCTGGTATCTGCTTGGTGTTAATGTATTTACTGTATAGATTGCGTGTATACGGCTGGTATCGGCTTGGTGTTAATGTATTTACTGTATAGATTGCGTGTATACGGCTGTATCGGCTTGGTGTTAATGTATTTACTGTATAGATTGCGTGTATACGGCTGGTATCTGCTTGGTGTTAATGTATTCACTGTATAGATTGCGTGTATACGGCTGGTATCGGCTTGGTGTTAATGTATTTACTGTATAGATTGCGTGTATACGGCTGGTATCTGCTTGGTGTTATTGTATTTACTGTATAGATTGCGTGTATACGGCTGGTATCGGCTTGGTGTTGATGTATTTACTGTATAGATTGCGTGTATACGGCTGGTATCGGCTTGGTGTTAATGTATTTACTGTATAGATTGCATGTATACGGCTGGTATCGGCTTGGTGTTGATGTATTTACTGTATAGATTGCGTGTATACGGCTAGTATCGGCTTGGTGTTAATGTATTTACTGTATAGATTGCGTGTATACGGCTGGTATCGGCTTGGTGTTAATGTATTTACTGTATAGATTGCATGTATACGGCTGGTATCGGCTTGGTGTTAATGTATTTACTGTATAGATTGCGTGTATACGGCTGGTATCGGCTTGGTGTTAATGTATTTACTGTATACATTGCGTGTATACGGCTGGTATCGGCTTGGTGTTAATGTATGTACTGTATAGATTGCGTGTTTATGGCTGGTATTGGCTTGGTGTTAATGTATTTACTGTATAGATTGCGTGTATACGGCTGGTATCGGCTTGGTGTTAATGTATTCACTGTATAGATTGCGTGTATACGGCTGGTATCGGCTTGGTGTTAATGTATTTACTGTATAGATTGCGTGTATACGGCTGGTATCTGCTTGGTGTTATTGTATTTACTGTATAGATTGCGTGTATACGGCTGGTATCGGCTTGGTGTTGATGTATTTACTGTATAGATTGCGTGTATACGGCTGGTATCGGCTTGGTGTTAATGTATTTACTGTATAGATTGCATGTATACGGCTGGTATCGGCTTGGTGTTGATGTATTTACTGTATAGATTGCGTGTATACGGCTAGTATCGGCTTGGTGTTAATGTATTTACTGTATAGATTGCGTGTATACGGCTGGTATCGGCTTGGTGTTAATGTATTTACTGTATAGATTGCATGTATACGGCTGGTATCGGCTTGGTGTTAATGTATTTACTGTATAGATTGCGTGTATACGGCTGGTATCGGCTTGGTGTTAATGTATTTACTGTATACATTGCGTGTATACGGCTGGTATCGGCTTGGTGTTAATGTATGTACTGTATAGATTGCGTGTATACGGCTAGTATCTGCTTGGTGTTAATGTATTTACTGTATAGATTGCGTGTATACGGCTGGTATCGGCTTGGTGTTAATGTATTTACCGTATGGATTGCGTGTATACGGCTGGTATCGGCTTGGTGTTAATGTATGTACTGTATAGATTGCGTGTATACGGCTGGTATCGGCTTGGTGTTAATGTATTTACTGTATAGATTGCGTGTATACGGCTGGTATCGGCTTGGTGTTAATGTATTTACTGTATAGATTGCGTGTATACGGCTGGTATCGGCTTGGTGTTAATGTATTTACTGTATAGATTGCGTGTATACGGCTGGTATCGGCTTGGTGTTAATGTATTTACTGTATAGATTGCGTGTATACGGCTGGTATCGGCTTGGTGTTAATGTATTTACTGTATAGATTGCGTGTATACGGCTGGTATCGGCTTGGTGTTAATGTATTTACTGTATAGATTGCGTGTTTATGGCTGGTATTGGCTTGGTGTTAATGTATTTACTGTATAGATTGCGTGTATACGGCTGGTATCGGCTTGGTGTTGATGTATTTACTGTATAGATTGCGTGTATACGGCTGGTATCGGCTTGGTGTTGATGTATTTACTGTATAGATTGCGTGTATACGGCTGGTATCGGCTTGGTGTTAATTTATTTACTATATAGATTGCGTGTATACGGCTGGTATCGGCTTGGTGTTAATGTATTTACTGTATACATTGCGTGTATACGGCTGGTATCGGCTTGGTGTTAATGTATGTACTGTATAGATTGCGTGTATACGGCTAGTATCTGCTTGGTGTTAATGTATTTACTGTATAGATTGCGTGTATACGGCTGGTATCGGCTTGGTGTTAATGTATTTACCGTATGGATTGCGTGTATACGGCTGGTATCGGCTTGGTGTTAATGTACTGTATAGATTGCGTGTATACGGCTGGTATCTGCTTGGTGTTAATGTATTTACTGTATAGATTGCGTGTATATGGCTGGTATCGGCTTGGTGTTAATGTATTTACTGTATAGATTGCGTGTATACGGCTGGTATCGGCTTGGTGTTGATGTATTTACTGTATAGATTGCGTGTATACGGCTGGTATCGGCTTGGTGTTAATGTATTTACTGTATAGATTGCGTGTATACGGCTGGTATCGGCTTGGTGTTGATGTATTTACTGTATAGATTGCGTGTATACGGCTGGTATCGGCTTGGTGTTAATTTATTTACTATATAGATTGCGTGTATACGGCTGGTATCGGCTTGGTGTTAATGTATTTACTGTATAGATTCTGTGTATACGGCTGGTATCGGCTTGGTGTTAATGTATTTACTGTATACATTGCGTGTATACGGCTGGTATCGGCTTGGTGTTAATGTATGTACTGTATAGATTGCGTGTATACGGCTAGTATCTGCTTGGTGTTAATGTATTTACTGTATAGATTGCGTGTATACGGCTGGTATCGGCTTGGTGTTAATGTATTTACCGTATGGATTGCGTGTATACGGCTGGTATCGGCTTGGTGTTAATGTATGTACTGTATAGATTGCGTGTATACGGCTGGTATCGGCTTGGTGTTAATGTATTTACTGTATAGATTGCGTGTATATGGCTGGTATCGGCTTGGTGTTAATGTATTTACTGTATAGATTGCGTGTATACGGCTGGTATCGGCTTGGTGTTAATGTATTTACTGTATAGATTGCGTGTATACGGCTGGTATCGGCTTGGTGTTAATGTATTTACTGTATACATTGCGTGTATACGGCTGGTATCGGCTTGGTGTTCATGTATTTACTGTATAGATTGCGTGTATACGGCTGGTATCGGCTTGGTGTTAATGTATTTACTGTATAGATTGCGTGTATACGGCTGGAATCGGCTTGGTGTTATTGTATTTACTGTATAGATTGCGTGTATACGGCTGGTATCGGCTTGGTGTTACTGTATAGATTGCGTGTATACGGCTGGTATCGGCTTGGTGTTAATGTATTTACTGTATAGATTGCGTGTATACGGCTGGTATCGGCTTGGTGTTAATGTATTTACTGTATAGATTGCGTGTATACGGCTGGTATCGGCTTGGCGTTAATGTATTTACTGTATAGATTGCGTGTATACGGCTGGTATCGGCTTGGTGTTAATGTATTTACTGTATAGATTGCGTGTATACGGCTGGTATCGGCTTGGTGTTAATGTATTTACTGTATAGATTGCGTGTATACGGCTGGTATCCGCTTGGTGTTAATGTATTTACTGTATAGATTGCGTGTATACGGCTGGTATCGGCTTGGTGTTGATGTATTTACTGTATAGATTGCTTGTATTCGGCTGGTATCTGCTTGGTGTTGATGTATTTACTGTATAGATTGCGTGTATACGGCTGGTATCGGCTTGGTGTTAATGTATTGTATAACTGTATAGATTGAGTGTATATGTCTAGTAATGCTTTAGCCTTAATGTATTAATCTATACAGTTATACAATACATTAATGGCGTAGGTATTTACTCGTATAACTATATAGATTGTATGTATCGTGTATATGACTAGTTACTCTGGTGTAATGCATGTATATAACTGTATAGATTTAACGTATATGGCTTGAGCACTTTGTTGTTAATGTGTTGTATAACTGTATAGATTGAGTGTATACGGCTAGTAACGCTTTATTGTTAATGTATTAATATATACAGTTAAACTCAATCTATACAGTATTCTATACAATACAGTAACGGCAAAGATTTACTAGTGGGTTGCACACTATATATATATACAGTCATACAATACATTAACTCCAAAGCGTTACTAGCAGTATACATTCGTATAACTGTATATATTGTATGTAAACGGCTAGTAACGCTTTGGCATTAATGTATTAATCTATACAGTTATGAAATACATTGGCGCCATAGCGTTACTAGCAGCACACACACTCGTGTAACTATATATTTAGTGCGTACTGCTAGTAACTTTATCCGGGATACGGCTAGTAATGCTTTGGCATTCATGTATTGTATAACTGTATATATTAATACATTAATGTTAAAGCATTACTAGTCGTATACACTCAATCTATACAGTTACACAATACATATGCTCTTATGCGATACATTACCTGCAAAGGGTTACTAGTGATATCCACTTATATAACTGTATAGATTACATGTATACCGTTTATAACACTTGGATAACTGTCTACTATATATAAAGTGTACACGGCTAGTAACTTTTTACTGTTAAAGTATTGTATAACTGTATAGATCGAGGGTACAAGCTGGTAATACTTTAGTCTTAATTGTATATAACTGTATAGATTTAGTTTAAGCTGCTGGTAACGCTTTGGCTTAAAGTATTAATATATACAGTCATACAATACATTAATGGCAAAGGGTTACTATGCGTATTCACTCGTATAACGGTATAGATTGAGTGTATACGGCTAGTAACCCTTTGCCGTTAATGTATCGTATAACTGTATACATTGACCTTTTACAACTAGTAACGCTTTGGTGTTAATGTATTATATATTACTATATAGATTGAGTGTATATGGCTAATAAGACTTTAGCATTAATGTATTGTATAGCTGTATAGATTGAGTGTATACAGCTAGTAACGCGTTGGCATTAATGTATTACTAAAAACATTAACAATACATTAAAGCTCAAGCATTACTAGCCGTATACACTCAATATATACATTTATAGAAGTGTGTACTGCTAGTAAAGCTTTGGCATTAATGTATTGTATAACTGTATACATTGAGCCTTTACGGGTAGAAACGCTTTGGTGTTAATGTATTGTATATAACTATAGATTGAGTGTATACGGCTAGTAGCGCTTTCACGTAATGTATTGTATAGGTGTATATATCGAGTGTTGCACTGATAAGCGGTGGGGGACATTTTACTTGACTATAATGAGGAGTCCAAAGAGGAGGAATGGTTTCCATAGATAATGGATGAGGTTAGTGTCCTGCCAGTGGTCCCCCACCTCCCCAATGTGTATTTTATATATAAGGGACGGGGCGTTGGAGAAATGAAGTACATGAGTCCTTTTTTACTGTTTGACCGCAGCGGATTTTGCTGCAGGTGGGAAACATGATGTGCTTCATATACCAAAAGTAATCCATTGAACATGTCACGATTCCATTATAGGAGCATCTCTGCCTTAAGCCTGATCACCCTGTCCACTGTCATGAATCTGCCAAACCCACTGAACGCCATGCAGATCCTCTGGATTAATATAATCATGGACGGTCCGCCTGCTCAGAGGTAAGCAGATGGTGAGCGCTGGTTTGATGACCACTAAAATTCTGCTAACAGATCTGTAATTGTCTATAAATGCTCTGAGCTGTCCCCGGGGTTTATCCAGGCACCATTACCAAATACCATCGGCTTATGTGACTACCCCAAGGGCAGCTTGGAGAAATTCACCAGCATTTGCCCTCAGTGTGGCAGTTGAGTGGGGGGGGGATTTGCTGTCATTACCAAAGTGCAGAGGCATACATAGGATTGATCTCTAGAGTTCGAATCTTTCCCCATGTATTAAAAGGCAAATGGCCTCCCTAGCAGTCTAATATCTAAGTGCCGTGGACTGAAAGCCCCAGCTGTCCCTTCAGCTTCAGAGCACAATCTGGGAAATTAGTCTAAATGTATAGCAAAGATCCTGTAATACAGGGTAACGTTCAACTCGCTGAAACGTGCCGTTTTCTTTTACACAGCTTGGGTGTGGAGCCTGTCGATAAAGATGCCATCAGACAGCCACCCAGAAACGCCAAGGAAGCCATTCTCAGCAAGGCCCTGCTCCTCAAGATCTTTCTCTCTGCTGCCATTATAATCAGCGGCACTCTCTTCGTGTTTTGGAAAGAGGTTGGCACTCTTAATTGTACCCAATTAATTGTTAAGTGGGAATGCTGAACACAGTGATACAAACGAACCAACAATTACATGGTTATAGAAAAGCAATTACGCGATCACGGCCGAGGGAGATGAGACTCGAGCGTTAATTTGCCATCAATCTTTATAAATGTTTGGGTTTTTAAAGCACGGCGTTAAGTATTGCATGTTATCCTGTGTGAATGATACATTCGCAGGCTCTCTCTGCTCTTAAGACATTAAGGGTCAACCTCGTGTCACCGCCATCAAAGCCATCCCGGAAATGTATCATATTGAGAGAGCTTACTTTTTATCGCCTTGTGAATGTCCCCCTTCGTATGGTATCACAAAAACAAAAGTTATATTAAAGGACCACCTTCTCCTCTACAAACAGTAATTTGAAAGGTTATCCCTGAAGAACATGTAACAACGTATGCTGCCAGGGATTTACAACAGAAGAAGACTTCTGAAGAAATGTCATACTTCACGGCAGCGTAAGATGCCCCCCCCCCCCAAAGAAAGGCAGTATTTATAAAGCAGCCATGGCTTTGGAAACCAGCTCGTACCACCACCAGAGTCTGGGAAATGTATGGAGGATGTTCTAGATATGTCGGCTGTTTGTTGAGCTCATGGAGATGAAACCGCTGTAGAGAATAAAGCCTTGTTGAGAGGAGGAGGTTTGAGTCCTGCTGCTTTGTGTGATTCATATGCCTCCCGATCGATTTGAATGCAGAGAGAGGTTTTTTGGCAGCAGCCTTCGCCTTCTGATGACCAGAAAATGGGACAAACAACTTTGATGATTCAATGCTTCAAAAGAAATATCTTTACAACAGTCTGTGAAACACACTCTCCAGATAATTAGCAACGCTACAAAAAACACTCTGTGGAAAGAGCGTTAGGCCGTCACATAGAGGAAGCTTCATCTTCTTTTCCGCCAGAGCTAACAGCAAGCCAGACCATCTTCAAGAATATAGAATGCATAGGAACCTCTCCCAATGCCTCAAAGGAAAGCCACATGACGTTATTGAAAACCAAGGTAAGATTGTAAGACTAAGAAGCATCTTTAAGAACCTAGAGTCTGCCGTAAGGACTCCTGAAGGACTCCTGACCATGCAAGAGCCTCAAGAAAAAAACCTGTGTCTTCTTGGTAGATGATTCTAATTCCAAAACATTGTCAGAAGAAAATCCAGTCTAGAAGAGAAATAAGCTGGACTTGAAGCACTGTTTCTCAGCATGAATTTACATATTTCTGCCAGACAGAGGTATATGTATCTGGTTCCTCCTGTATATAGGACAGTAAAAAATGTGATTCAAGAAAGGCTTTTATCTCTTGGAATTATCAAACCGAGCCAGACTGAATTCTGGGGGACAACCGGTCCAAGGAGTAGACCTGGTGAGAGAGAAACATCTTTCACCAGAGGAGGGACAAGGAGCTCATGTAATCATGGTCAACATGACTGTTTAATTACATTCCCTTGGAACACTTGCTTGCTTACTCGCTCTCGACACACAGGCATGTTTATATGTTCCAGGATGAAGCGGCTTTCAGTGCCAACAGATGCTGGAAAACAATTCCCTGCTTAACCTCCTTTGTGCTGGATTTCAGGATGGAACCGAGGTTAATTGAACACACACATGTCTCGTAAACCTTCAGATTCCGACTTAAGACGTGTCCTGAAGCTGCTTTTGTCCCTGGGTTTGGATCTTCTGGAGTCTGGAATTGAGGGGAAAAAAAACAGGTCTCTTCTGGCAGCTATGGCTGCCCTGTAGTATGGGGGATGTATAACTGACTATTTGGTTCCCTTCCATAAGTTTATACACCCCACATATTGCAGGGCAGCATTTTATCTGGGCTGATCTTGCTTTCTCTGTACTTAGTTGATCATGCCTTCAAAAGTCTCTTATTTAGGAAAAAAAGGACCAGAACCATGATGATGTCACTTGCATCGGCATTACCAAGCAGAAGACTGTTCCCCGGGGCCATGTGACTACAGAAGCGGAGGCCCGGCGTCCTGTAAACATAATCTTCCACACCCCCCACAGACCTAAAACTCATAGAAGAGACTTCTGTACTCCTGAAGTAGGAGAAAAAACATTGGCAGTATAATGGTATCTTCCTCCTTATACTGCTTTGTTTCTTATTCTACCCGAGGAAGGGGGATCCATAAGCATGTGTGCTGCGATGGATGAGTGGGATGCAGATATAGTACTGTAATATACATTTAATGCAAGTAAAATACACACGTTGGCATCAAGGTGAGTTTGAGATTAGCGCTGCATTAAAGGACAAACATCTACAATTAGGTGAGAACTCCAGTTAACTTTTAATTACAGAATGTATCTTATAAACATGGTGGTCATTCTCTCCCCGCTGACACTTTAGGTTGTATTACTGCGCTAACAAATATCTCATGGTTTATTCTTTTTTTGTGTTCTTTTTCTTGCAATACTCCAGATTCCTGATGGAAAAGTCACACCAAGGACCACAACCATGACCTTTACCTGCTTTGTGTTTTTTGATATGTTCAATGCACTGTCATGTCGTTCACTGGTAAGTAAATCCGTTGGGAGCTTTGTGATGGCATAGGGCAGACAGAAACCTAGAATATTAAGTGTAATCATCATAAACATGAGTATAGGTTTAGGTTTTGGAAAACACTGGTGTAATCCTAGTAATTATTCTTAGTCTTGTATTTGTCTTTAGGCTTTTGTGGTATAGATAAAGCTGTCTGGTTTGTGGCACGAAAGTGCCAGGGTTACCACATTGGCCACGTTATCCAGGACACGTTGCTGGCCAGCCCAGATAAAATGCTGCCCTGCAGTATGTGGGTTGTATAAACTTATGGAAGGGAACCAATTATTCAGTTATACATCCTCCATACTACAGGGCAGCATTTTATCTGGGTTGGTCAGTAATAAGTATAAAGTAAATGTGTCCTGGGAAACATGGCTGACGTGGTCATCCTAGGTAGCACATTCATCCTCCAGACTCTTCTAAATGTACAGTACCTTTGTTGGGAATCAATACTGCAACACCCTAAAAACACTCAAAACACTTAGTTAAATATGTAGAGAACCCCTAGGATGGGGACACCGACACAGACTGTTATCGGTCTTAGTGCAGCCACTCAACCTCGCAGTAAGTGTGCACCAAGTTGTGGTCACTGGAAAACGCTGCGATGTTGGTGACGGTCCCGATTCATCAATACTTAAATTATAAATAAAATATGTGAAATAAATAAATAGGTATAAATATGTTAATTTAAATCAGATGTTTTGTTAAAGTTCATTTGATTCCTCCAGGCACCTCCACTTTTATCTCACTTAATCTTTTATTTATAATTTAAGTATTGATGAATTGGGACAGTCAGTAACATCCCAGCGTTTTCCAGTGACCACAACTAGGTGCGCACTTACTGCGAGGTTGAGTGGCTGCGCTAAGACCTATAACAGTCTGTGTCGGTGTCCCCATCCTAGGGGTTCCCTACATATTTAACATTTAGTGAATAGATTGATGCCCTTTCCCCTTATTATAGCGTAAAACTGTTTATGTACTTTTATACATACACTACTACGCCGGCTCTTACTACATAAAGCTGCTGAGTGTTTATCTTGCCACACAGCATGCTTCCTGTATTTATAAAATAAACCCAACGTTGATAAATATAACTGACAAAAGAATCATTTATAGAACTGCCAGCGAGTGTAGCACTCACGCATTCGCTATATCACTATATAACAATACATTAAGCGCCGTACAATCAGCCTAAGCTACAGAAGGAGTTGAAAGCCCTGTGGCTTCTGTAAAGCCACAAGGAACACGGCTGCGCTGCAATGATAGAGCCGCAGAGATCATGCCAAGCCCTTGGGTTATTGATATATCCTCGCAATGACACTAAACACCCTCTTCCCAAACAAAGGAGGGCACGTTCTACACTGAGGACTCGGCACGACGCTGCCCAACGTACGGCCGTAGACGCAGAGATCTTTGCTGCCAGTGTTTATTGTATATAGTCGCTCCGTAACATGTGTGGTTACTTGATACTCTTTGTCTTTCAGAATAAAACTATATTTGAGATCGGCGTTTTCAAGAATAGAATGTTTTGGGTCTCTGTACTTGGATCCATCCTGGGTCAAATGGCGGTCATTTACATTCCTCCTTTACAGAAAGTGTTCCTAACACAAAATCTACACGCGTTAGGTAAGCAGAGCATACTACGCTTTCTATACTCCCGTCGCGGCTTTTCTAGTTTCAAAGATCTCTTATAAGATGCCTGAGATAAGTAATCTTACAGTAAGTCGCGTATCGAGGACACGCGCAGGTACAGGTCCTAGTTTCATTTCTGGACAATACCCCCCCCCCAAAAAAAAAGGACTACACCTCACTGTCTCAGTAACATTGCTCCCATGGCACAACACCTCACTAACTCCCATTACTACAATCTTGCAACACCTCACTACCCTTTTGCCATCACAAAACACCACCTATCTCAATTCCATTACTCTCATCACACAACTGTCACTCAACAACACACTAGCATTACTCAAATTACACAATACCTCTCTATATCACCACCTGTACTCCCATCACTCCCATCTCGCAATATTGAGATAGTGAGGTGTTGTGTGATCACTCAACACCGCACTACCATTACTCCCATCAAACACCAATTTCAGTTCCTTTACTTCTGTCATAACCCGCACTCCAAAAAGCAAACATCTCACTACCATTACACCCATTAAACAACACCTCACTGTCTCACTACCCCACTTCCATCAAACACCTAGCTATCTCAACACCTTACTATTTCACTACTTGTACTCCAGTCACCCACCACTTCACTACCATGACCTCCATTACACAACACCTCACTACTATTACTCCATCACACAACACCTTGCTTATATCCCATCACTCCCACCTCACAACAGTGAGGTGTTGTGTGATCACTCAACACCACACTACTATTACTCCTATCACGCAACACCTAACTGTCTCACAACAGAGAGATAGTGAAGTGTTGTAGGAGTAAAAGTAGTGAGAATAAGGGTAGTGACATGACACCTCACTATATCACTTCCCTTACTAATTATCTCAGTTCAATTACTCCTTTCAGACAACACCTCACTATTTCACTACCTGTACTCACAAAACACCTTCCTATCATTACTCCCATCACACAACAACCCCTCACAAAACACCTTACTATCTCACTAACATTGCTCCCATGGCATAACACCTCATGTCCCTTACTCCCAACAAACAACAACATCTCACTATATCACTACCCTTACTTCTATCACACAACTCCCTATTTTGCTACCCTGATTGCCTTTAAACACCTATCTCAATACCATCACACAACATCTCACTATTCTTACCCCATCATTATCTCAGTCCCATCTCACAATAGTGATGTGGGTGTAAGGGTAGTGAGGTGTTGTTGAATTTTCACACAACACCTCACTACCCTTACTACTATCACGCAACATCAAACTATATTGCTACCCTTACTCCCTTTAAACATCTAACTATCTCACTCTCGTCACACAACACCTCGCTACATCACTACCTGTACTCCAATCACACACCACCTTACTGACTCACTACCCTTAGTCCCATCACTCAACACCTTAATATCTCACTAACTTTACTACTGGATCACAACAGAGAGATAGCGAGGTGTTGTGTGATCACTCCACACCGCATTACCCTTACTAACATCACACAACACCTCATTATATCACTACCCTTACTGTCATGCAACACCCCACTATTTTGCTACCCGTACTCCAATCACACACCTCACTCCTATAATTCAACAATCCATCATGTCCTTTACCCTCATCACACAACACCTCCCTACCATTACCCCCATTTACAACACTGATATACCGAGATGTTCTCTGATGGTAGTAAGGGTAGTGAGGTGTTGTGTGGTGAGAGTAAAAGTTTACTCACATAACTGTCATCACACAACACCTCACTATATCACACCTCGCTACCCTTACTCTCATCAAACACCTTAATATCTTTGTTACTTTACTTCCATCAGACAACACCTCACTATTTCACTACGCATACTCTTAAATAAGAAAAGAATGACAACCAACAATTAAAGCAAAGCAGCTGGTCTTGAAGATAACTCTCCACAGAATAGGGAAAACACACAAAAAAACTCAGACAGTGCTAAAAGTGAATATAAAAATATATGCTTTAATAAATACAAAGACAAAACAAACCTGATATAAAATAAATAGTATACAATACAGTATAAAAAATATGTATAGATATATAGACCATAAAGACAATATACTAAATATCACAAAAATCTCAAAAATAAATCATTAATCATAAATAAAGATACACAAAAATAATAGATCCCAAAAAATATTCTACCTGTCCCACAAGGGGTTAATATGTTAACAGGAGATAAAATAGGGTCAGTAAAGCAATAGACATGGAAATAAAAGCAATAGTAGTAATTATAATAATACTCACTACTAAGTAGGCTGTGCCTGGCCAGCGCCAAAAACAGGACTCGTATCACTCAACTCCTCACTCCCATTACACCATCACACAACACCTCACTATTTCTCTACCCTTACTCCCTTTAAACATCAAACTATCACACTAATCACTTGTGTCCCTTGTGTCAATCATACAACGGCACTATCACTGTCATCACACTACAGCACTTCACAATCTAATTACTCTTACTCTAATCTCTCAATAGTGAGAGTAAGGGGATGGGAGTAAAGTTACTGAGGTATTGTGTGGTCACAAAACAACCCACTACCTTTTGCCCTGTCACTCAACATCTTACTGTCTCACAACAGAGATATAGTGAAGTATTGTGTGATCTCTCAACACCACCACCATACCATTACTTCCATCACACAACACCTCATTGTCTCACTATCATTACTCCCATGGCATGACACCATACTACCCTTACTCCCATCAAACACCTTACTATCGCTATTCCTTTACTCCCATTAGACAACACCTCACTATTTCACTACTCATACTCCCACTGCATAACACATCACAAAACACTAACTATCTCAATTCCATTACTCCCATCTCACAACACCTCACTACCATCACATATCACTACCTCACTATATCACTACCCTTACTCCCATCAAACACCTAACTATCTCAGTTCCATTACTCCCATCACACAACACAGCACTATTTCACTACCCGTATTGCCATCCCTTCGCACACCACCTATCTCAATACTTTTAACCTCAGACAATCTCACAACTATCATTCAACAACCCCTCATGTCCCTTACTCCAACAAGCAACACCTCACTATCTCATTAACCTTACTCCCATCATAACACAACACCTCATTGTCTAACTACCATTAATCTCATCACACCTCAGTATCATTGCTTTGATGGCACAACACCTCATGTCTCTTACTGCCACCACACAACACCTCACTATCTCAGTAGCATTGGTTTCACAGAACACCTCACTTATTAAAAACCCCATTACTCCTATCACACAAAACCTCACTCCTATAACTCAACAATCCATCATGTCCTTTACCTTCATTACACAACACCTCACCGTTTTCTTCCCATCACGCAACACCTTACTCCCATTACACTCAACTGTGAGGTAGTAAGGTGTTATCTCATGGGAATAAGGGTAGCGAGGTATTGCTCCTATCACAAACCCAACAACCCCACTATTTCACGACACATAGTCCAATCACACACCTCACTGACCTTACTTCCATCACACTACACCTTACTACCGTCTCACAACAGAGAGATAATGAGGTGTTGTGTGGTAGGAGTAACGGTAATGAGGTATTGTGTGATCACTCAACAACACAGTACTACTATTACTCCCATCACTCAACAAACCATCATGTGCTTTATCCTCGTCACAGAACATCTCACCATTTCACTCCCATCACACAACAACCCCTCGTCTCTTACTCCCATCACTCCTATTTACAACAGTGAGATAGTGATGTGTTTGATGGGAATAAGGGTAGTGATAACTGAATGCACTACCATTACTCCCATCACGCAACACTTTATGATCACACAACATCTCACTACCCTATTCATGTCTCTTACTCCCATTACTACCATCGCACATCACCTCACTCCCATCAGAAAACACCACCTATCTCAATTCCAGTACTCGCATAACACACCTCACATCAAACACCTCATTGCCCTTACTCCCATACGCAACAGCTCATTGTCTCACTATCATTAATCTCATCACACAACAATCCTTCATGTCCCTATCTCTGTAACATTGCTTCCATGGCACAACACCTCACTTTCTAACCCCTATTACTCCTATCACACACACCACTTCATGTCCCTTACTCCAATCACATAACACCTCGCTATTTAACTACTCGTACTCCAATTACACAGCACCTTATTGTCTGACTATCATTACTTACTCCACACTCATCTCACTCCTATACTTAACAACCCCTGACCCATCACTCCTAAATTACTATTTCACTACCTGTATTGCCATCCCATCACACCACACCTAACCATCTCACTCCTGTCACACAATACATCACTACCTTTAATCTCATTACTCCCATCACATAACACCTCCCTTTTGAGATATTGTGTGATCACTCAACAACACTGTACAACCATTACTCTTATCTCAGTTTCTTTACTCCCATCATTGAACTGCCTCTCACTACCATCTCACAACATCTATTTTGCTACCTTTACTCCCCTTATACATCAAACCATCTCACTCTCATCAAACACTTCATTGTCTATCATTACCCCCATCAGACAACACCTTTCCATCCCAGTTACATTACTCAAATCACACAACACAGCACTATCTTAGTTATATCACTGCCATCGCACTACGGCACCTCACTGTCTCACTACCCTTAGTCCCATCATTCAACAGCTTACTATCTCACTAACCTTACTCCAAGAGAGAGGTTGTGTGGTGGGAGTAGTGGTAGTGAAATATTGCATGATCGCTCAACCGCACCTTACTCCCAACACAGTACACCTAATTATTTTGGTTACCCTTTGAACACTTCACTATCATTACTCCAATCACATAACACCTCACTATCTCAGTTACATTGCTCCCATGGCACAACACCTCACTTTCTAACTCCCATTACTCCTATCACACAATTCAGGTCTCTAACTCCTATTACTACCATCGCACATCGCCTCACTCCCATCAGAAAACACCACCTATCTCAATTCCAGTACTCACAAAACACAACACCTCACATCAAACACCTCATTATCTCATTGCCCTTACTCCCATTATACAACACCTCACTATTTCGCTACCTGTACTCCAATCACACAACACCTCATTGTCTCACTATCATTACTCACATCACACAACAACCCTTCATGTCCCTATCTCTGTAACATTGCTTCCATGGCACAACACCTCACCTTCTAACCCCTATTACTCCTATCACACACCACTTCATGTCCCTTACTCCAGTCACATAACACCTCCCTATTTCACTATTACTCCTATCACAAGACACTCACAACATTACTCCCATCCCACGCCTCACTCCAATAGCTCAGCAATCCATCATGTCCCTTACCCCATCATACAACACAAGACCCCATTATGTCTCTTATTCCCATCATACAACACCTCCCTTCCGTTACTCCCAACAATGAGATAGTGAGGTGTTGTGCGGTGGGAGTAACGGTAATGAGGTATAGTGTGATCACGCAACACAGTTACACCCATCACACAGCACCACCTCACTAGCATTACTCCCATCACACACCTGTCTCACTCCCAAAACGCCACTATTTTACTACACAACACCTTACTACTGTCTCGCAACAGAGAGATAGTGAGAATAAGGGTAGTGAGGTATTGTGTGATAACCCACTGAACTACCATTACTCCCAACACCCCACTATTTCACTACGCGTACTCCAGTCACAACAAAACACCTCATTATTTCTCCCTTTCTCCACCTAACTCTCATCACACACCTCACTACCTTGGTAACATTGCTCCTGTGGCATGACACCTCACTTTCTAACTCCCATTACTCCTATCACACAACACTTCATGTCACCTCACTATATCTTATTCCATTTCCTACCCATACTCCAATCACACATCACCACCTCACGATCTCAATCATTACTCCCATCATACAATAGTGAAGTGTTGTGCGGTGGGAGTAAAGGTAGTGAGGTATTGTGTGATAACTTAATGCACTACCATTACTCCTATCCCAAACCCACCACTCCACTATTTCACGACACGTACTCCAATCCCACAACACTTCACTGTTTCACAACCATTGCTCACTGACGTTACTTCCATCACACAACACCTTACTACTGTCTCACAGAGAGATAGTGTTGTGTGCTGGGAGACGTATTGTGTGATCACTCAACAACACAGTACTACCATTACTCCCATCACACAACACCGCCACACTATCATTACTCCCATCACACGCCCCTTGCTCCTATAACGACAAACCATCATGTCCTTTACCCTCGTCATAGAACACCTCTCAGTTTCACTCCCATCACACAACACCCCTCATGTCTCTTACTCCCATCACCTCTATTTACAACAGTGAGATAGCGATATGTTATCTGATGGGAATAAGGGTAGTGATAACTGAATGCACTACCATTACTTCCATTTACAACAGTGAGTTGTTGTGTGGCCACTCAATGCACTACTATTACTCCCAATCACACACTTCACTATCAGTCCCATCACTCAACACTTTATTATCTCACTAACCTAACTACCGTCTCACAACAGAGAGATATGAGGTGTGGAGGGAGTAAAAGTAGTGAGATAGTGTGTGATCACTCAACAACACTGTACAACCATTACTCCTAGCTTAGTTTCTTTACTCCCAGCATTCAACAGCCTCTCACTCCCATCACACAACACCTAACTATTTTGCTAGCCTTACTCCCTTCATACAACAAACACCTCACTATCTCATTCCCACAACCATTACTCTCATCCCACAACACCTCACAATTTCACTAACATTGCTCCCATGGTACAACACCTCACAATTCCTCACTATCTCACTACCTAAAGTCCAATCACACATCACCTCACTTCCATCAAACACTTTACTATTTCACTAACCATACTCCAATCACACCACACTCTCATGACTATTACTGCTATCACACAACACCTATCTCAGTTCATTTACTCTCATTACACAACACCTCACTACTATTTTCCCATTGCACTCCACCTCACTATTTAATTACCCTTTCTCCCATCTTACAAAAGAGAGATAACTCAATGCACTAATGTTACTCCCATCATACAACAGTGAGGTGGTGTTGAGTGATAACGCAATATCTCACTACCCTTATTCCCACCACACAACACCTCACTATCTCTCTGTTGTGAGACAGTAGTAAGGTTAGTGGGATAGTGATGTGTAGTGGGACTAAAGGTAGTGAGGTGTTGTGTGATCTCACAACAACTTACTCCCATTACTTCCCTTTACAACAGTGAGATATTGAGGTGTTGTCCCATGAGGTGTGATCACTCAATGCACTACCATTACTACCATCACACAACACCTTACTATCTCGATACACTACTCACTATCATTATTCATGTCACACACCTTATGATCTCAATTAATTTACTCCCATCACACATCATCTCATGTCCTTTACTTCCATCTCACTATTTCGCTACCCTTACTCCTTTTAAACAACTATTTCACTCTCCTCGTACAAAACTTCACCATTTCACTCCCGTTTACAACAGTGAGATAGCGAGGTGTTGTGTGGTGGAAGAAAGGTTAGCGAGGTATTGTGTGATCATTCAATGCACTACCATTACTCCCATCACACACCTATCTCACTTCCAACACCCCATTATTCACTATGTGTATTCCAATCACACAAAACCTCACTATCTCCGTAACATTGCTCTATGGCACAACACCTCACTTTCTAACCCCCATTACTCCTATCACAAGACACTGCATGCCCCTTACTGACATCACATAACACCTCACTATTTCAGTAACCATACTCCAATTATCAATACCTCACTATGTCACTATTACTCCTATCACACAACACCTCACTACCCTTACTCCCACCACACAACTCTTTTTTTTCACTACCTTTACTCCCACCACACAATAACTCACTACCTTAACTCAATGCACTACCATTACTCCCAACACCCCACTATTTTGCTACACGGACTCTAATCACACAACACTTTACTGTCTCACTAACCTTACTAGTGTCTCACAACAGATATAGTGAGGTGTTGTGTGGCAGGAGTAAAAGGAGGGTGGTATTGTGTGATCAGTCAACAACACAGACTTACTTTTACTCCCATCACACGCTCACTCCTATAACTCAACAATGCATCACGTCCCTTACCTTCACCACACAACTCCTCACTCTTGTTACTCCCATTTTACAACATTGATATACCGAGTTGGGGTAATGAGCTAGTGAGGTGTTATGGGGTAGGGGTAAAAGTTTACACACAACTTCCATCACACAACACCTCACTACCCTTACTCCCATCAAACACCTTAATATCTCTGTTCCTTTACTCCCATCAGACAACACCTCACTGTTTGATTAACCCTACTCTCATCGCACAACACTTCATTCCTTTTACTCCCATCACACACACCATACAATAGTGAAGTGTTGTATGGTGGGAGTAAAGGTAGTGAGATATTGTGTGATCATTTAACATCATCTTACTACCTTTACACCTATCACTACATCACTACCCTTAATCTCTTTACACAACACCCCACTCATTACTCATATCACTATTTTACAAACTATCTCAATACATTTAACCTCATCACACTATCTCACAATGATCATTAAACAACCCCTCACGGGCCTTACAACAAGCAACACCTCGCTATTTCGCTACTGGTACTCCCATCACACAACACCTCACTATCATTACTCACGTCTCACACCTATCTCAATTCATTTGCTCCCATCGCACTCCACCACCTCACACAAATCCTTACTAACATTACTGCAATCACTCAACTCCTTACTCCCATCCCACAACACCTCACTATTTCGCTAGTTTACTCCCGTTAAGCATCAAACTATCTCACTCTTATCATACAACAACCATGTGTGTCCCTTACTCCCATCAGACAACACCTTTCCATCCCAGTTACATTACTCCAATCACACAACACAGCACTATCTTAGTCATATCACACTATCACACACCACCTTACTATCTGGATCCCATCACACAACAGCACCTCACAATCTCACTACCCCTTCTCCCATCACACATCACCCTTACTCTAATCTCACAATAATGAGGGAATGGGAGTCAAGTTAGTGAGGTATTTTGTGATCTCTCAACACCACCTCAGTACCATTACTTCCATCACACAACACCTCATTGTCTCACTATCATTACTCCCACAACACCACACTACCCTTACTCCCATCAAACACCTTACTGTCTCAATTATTTTACTCCCATTAGACAATTTCACTATCTGTATCCCAATCACACAACAACCCCTTACTATTTCAGTTACATTACTCCAACCACATAACACCTCACCATTTCACCATTTACACGTACTCCCATGGCATAACACATCACAAAACCCTAGGGAGGTGTTGTTGAGAGATCACACAACACCGCATTACCCTCACTACCATCACACAACACCCCACTATCTGAATATTATTACTCGCGTCACACACCGTATTACTGCCCTTACTATCTCACTAACCATGCTACAGTCTCACAACAGAGAGATAGTAAGGGTTGTAAGGTATTGTGTGATCACTCAACAACAGCTTACTAAACACAACACATCACTACCTTAAATCCATTACTCCCATCACAGAACACCACTTCAATATCTCATTATCATTACTCCCATTGCACAACATCTCACTTTCTCACTACTCTTACCCCCATCATGATCTCAGTCCCATCTCACAATAGTGAGGTGTTGTGTGCTGGAAGTAAATTTAGTGAGGTATTATGTGATCACTCAACACAGTACTACCATAAATCCCATCACACACACCTCGCTCCTGTAACGCAACAATACATCTTGTCCCTTACTCCCATCACACAACACCTCACCATTTCACTCCCATTTACAACAGTGAGATAGTGAGTTGTTGTGGAAGTAACTATTTTGCTACCCTTATTCCCTTTAAACACCTATCGCATCACACACCACCTTACTGTCTCACTATACACAACATCATCTCATGTCCCTTCACTTCTACCTCACTGTTTTTACTACCTGTACTCCCATCACACAATCTCACAACTATCATTTAAGAACCCCTCAAGTCCCGTGCTCCAATCACACTCCTATCTCATTAACCCTACTACAATCACTCAATGCCATCTCACTACTATTATTCCTATCACAAAACAGCACCTTCCTATCTAACTACCCTTTCTCATCACACAACACCTCGCTATATCACTACCGGTACTCCAATCACTCCAGTCACACAACACCTCAGTATCTCACTGTGATGTCACACTCACTATCATTTCTCATGTTACACATCTAATGATCTCAATTAATTTACTCCCATCACACCATACCACGTACTGTCTCACTATCATTACTCCCATAACTCAACAACCCATCATGTCATTTACTCTCATCACCATTTCACTCCCATTTACCACAGGGAGATAGGTGTGCCTTGAGTTACTTCCCTATTTCTCTATGCATACTCCAATCACACAACACCTCACTATCTCATTCTCATCATACAGCACCACAGTACCACTTTCATCACATAACACTTAACTCCAATTATCAACACTTCACTATTACTCCCATCACACAACACCTCTCCATTTCACAATAGTGAAATATTGTCTGATGGCAATAAGGGTAGTACTCCCAACACCCCACTATTTCACAACCCTTAGTCCCATCACTCAACACCTTACTATCTCACTAACCTTACTACCGTCTCACAACTGTGAAGTGTTCTTTGGTGGGAATAAGGTGTTGTTGGTCATTCAACAACACAGTACTACCCTTACTCCAGTTAAACATCTCTCAAGTGTGAGGTGTTGTGTGATGGGAGTAAAAGTAGTGAGAGATATTGTGTTATCACTTCACTTCATCTCAATTAATTTACTCTCATCACACACCACCTCACTGTCTCACTATCATTACATCACACACCTCACTCCTATTGCTCAACAACCCATCATGCCTTACTATCCGAGTTGACAGGAACATTGAGGACAGCAACAAGATGGCAGATCACTTTTTTACGTTTCTCTCTACATGACGCACCTTTAGTACAGTCCTTCCTTTTGTTATATTAAAATTGCAATGAGACAGCTACTGCAACCACCACACTGTATCATGTAAAAGCGATGGAACACATCAGAAGAACACCGATCAAACATGCTCGTACATTGATAATTTCCCACTTAAATGTTTGCGTGCAAACAATAAGTTAATGGACTGCCTGCCTGAACCATTCACTAACTTCACACACGCTCGTAAGATTGAAATACATTGCCCCAGCCAATAGAGAAACCCGGTACATGTTTAAAAACATATTTATTCATTTTACGGCGTGTTCTTCCCACAAATGTACAGAGAAAAGGCTAAGAAAACAGACTTCAGACTAACAACATATGCCTGTATTCCCCAAAATACATCAACCGAGCTGCATTTACTTTTTTCCTGACAGATTTGCTCTTTTTGACCGGCCTCTCGTCCTCCGTTTTCCTGGTGTCTGAGCTGATAAAATTCTGCGAGCAACAATGCTGCAGGAAAAAGACAGCAAAGGTTCTGGAGGAAGAGATTTAACGCGCACGTCCCGGCCGGCCTACCCTCGTCAACCTGTCCTCCGACACTGTGACCCGTCCCCACACCGTGACTTCCAAGATCACGTGCTATTTTACGTATTTATGTAAAGTCAACACTGCTGTGTTTTTAATCGGGATAAAAATGTACATTAACCTGGCATGTTTATCGGAAAGACTTGCAAGACTATGTGACGCATCTTTGATCAGCCACAATAAAAATATCCATATCCTCAATACTTTTTTTGTACTTTATAATTCATTTTAAAATAAAGACTAATCATTTATTTTTTAAACACGTTCTTGCATTGGTCATTTTTATGTCAGAAAAAAAACCACACAATGCATTACCAAAGACTAGACAAGAAGGCATCATCAAGTGTTATGTTTCTCTGCTTAAGCAAACAACGTAATAAGAGGTTTAAAACGCTAGCAAGCAACTCCTGAGCAATAACGGTGTTCCCTTGAACAATATTTCAGGCGTAATAAGTCACATCACCACACGTGTGTCACTGAGCAAGATGCAGGCTTTTATTTCGCAGCCTATGACACAAGACAGTATCAAAGAATAACGCGTCGAATGATCACTTCAGTGCGCAAACAGAGTAAAATGCTTGGAAATCTTAACATTTAGAATTTTGCTTACCTTGGTGTTCTGCTCTTCGGGAACTCTCCTCTTTCTCAACAGCATAATTACAAAACATCTTTAAAATATACTTCCTCAAACGTTCCATAGTCAGCAAAACATTAAATATATCCACAAAAAGCACATTGCAATCTCCACATCTTATATGAAGCCAGGAGGATAATAAGTTACATTTTTCATTTACTCTGTGTCTCTAACAAACATAAAGAAAACCCAATTGTAACACTTTTACATAACGCAGTGCTGTCTCAAAAGAAATCTATAGAACGAGTGTCAATGTGCATCTTTTGTTAAAATTCTCTTTAAATCATTCAGATGTTTTTAGTAATAAATATTTACCTACCTTACACGAAAGTGGTCTTTTCCGGGACATTTAAATTCTTCTTTAATCCAAAGGATAAATATCATTTAGGGGGGAAAAAGTATCACAGTAATCCTACTATAGTCAGTGTTACAAATAAGAGGGTCTGGTGCATACGCAGAAATAATGTAAATTATTTAAACAGGTCATCGTTACTTTTAAGGGCAAATTACTGAATTGTGTGCCTCCTAAGTATGTAAACACCAACAAAATCCCTGCAGGCTAAGCGAATCACACATCCCAAACTAAATAGAGCAAATAGAATTTAATACGCATGTAAACACATGAAACAGTCAATCTATATGTCACAAAACACCTGTCGGGCAGTAAAATGATTAACATTGTCTTTAAGACCTAGACTTCAGCACTTATTTATTAGGTAGGAAGGCAGTTGAGCATATCGTACAAAAGGTTTATGATCTACCAGATGTTCTGCAGAATCCAGTGCAGGCTTGTTCTGTACAGCTAAACCCAATTCTCACATAATTTAACTAAAAATCACTCTCCACAAATTGTGCAAATAGTGGTGGACTAGGAGAGATGGCTCCATTAGCCCCTATAGTCCAAGTTAAAAGTGACCGATACATACAGATCTGCAAACCTTCATTGATACAATACATTAAGCGTACAACAGTCACCCGTGAAGGAGTCCACTACCGTCATGGTGGCAGACACATAGGATAGTGTTGTGAACAGCTGGGGTAAGGCATTTAGAATGGAGAAAAACCACATAAAAAAGTGGTACCTTAGTAAAAAAAAAAAAGTGAGTCAATGAAAGAGAAAAGATCATGCTGATAAAGTATAGTCGCCTATTGCGAGAATTCCTACACAGCTGGGAAAGTCTGAAGTAGGTCAGTCTAGAAAACTAGTGCCCACCGTCAGCTAAAATTAATATAGAATTTGAAAAAGTTTGTTTTCCGTGCAAAACAGCTTAATATCATTATGAAGTTCTCTGTAAATGTTGGTTACAGTTAACATCTTCAATATATTCCCAAAAAAAAGTCAGCATTTGTCTAGTGTTTGTGGAAAAATTACATTTCCATGACTTGTGCCCCGCAGTAGTCTGTGGAGGATGTTTTAGAAGAAACCAGCTATAAAAAGGTGTATAAAGGAACTGGTAAAAGGACCAGAAATGTTTACATCATAATGAAGTTCAAATGACAGCTTAGCTTTGGTCCTCGTCTCCCGGATCTCTCAAGCCATCGCTTTGGCGCGTTCTGCCCGTCATTTCCAGCAACGCTCGGGCTTCAGGATCTGCATCTAGGATGCTCTTCTTGTTTTTAGCCTGGATAAAAATAAAAAACAAATAGATATATCTAACCTGGTTGTAAGGAAAGAAAGACGAGAGATCAGTCAAAATGAATACTCTAAGTTTCTCCAAATATTAGCTAACCTTGACCACAAATGATCGAGCAGAAGCTGCCAACAAATGTCTCCCGCCCCAGCGGCACAGATCCTACTTTCTCTGCTCAAAATCAATTATTATATATTTTATTGTTTAGGACCAGATTACCAAGCAAACACTTGTGTGCTAAATATTTCAAGCACAAAATAGACCGTAAAGGCCAAGTGTAATCCCCCAATTTTCTTTTTATGTATATTGGGGTGCAAGTTAGTTTCTAGTTAAAAAGATAGCAATATGCTCTCCGCACATGCTATATAGAGCATGCTGGTACACTGAAACCATGTATATGAGTTTTCACATGCCTGCTGTACAAATTAAGCGTTTATAAAGCTTTATATAGAGAGCAAGTAGCACTGCTTATTATATACTGCACTTACCAGTAAGTGTTCCGGCAGATCCCCTACAGCCCACACTTCCAAGGCATCAATGGAGAAATCTTCTTTGGCCGAGAGCTGGGGGCTGTTATAGGTGGTGCACCTAGGTTTGGCTTTGCTGTGTCCAGATCCAAAATTACTGTCTATCCAAAGGCCAAAATAATTGTGCTGACCGCCCATTCCCTGTAATAAATGGGGTTCAGAGGTTACTCATATCATGATAGAGGTTTCCCCAAGGTACATTAATAGTTAAATATAGTCAACTAATAGCCAGTCCCTTGTGCCATTGGCAAGTATAAATTAATAGAAATGGCCACTCACCAGTCCATTTGGCATTGTCTGCTGCCCGTGGTTTAGGTACATGTAGTGCTCGTTGTATCCGGTGTATGTATGCACTTCGAGGCAGGGGGAAACAGTGAACAGAAAGCACCTACTGTCCCCTGGGAAGAACAAAACAAACAATAATCAGTTAGAAACCAAATGAACTGAATTATTTCACCTACTAAGCCTATAAAATAGCTATTGATGAGCACAGTCATGATTAAATGTAAAACAGGAGAGTTGTACAGCTAGGGGGGAATTTGCTCCATCATATATTTCATCCGAATGGAACAATTAAAGGGGCTTCAATGAAAAGAATGAGGATATTTCACTATAATAAATATAAAACATTTACACCAAGTCTATTTCTTAACGAAATCTCTTACCTTGGAATTGTGGCTTAACCTCCCACGACTGTGACGCGAATCCACCAAAGATGAAGCCATCGGAGTCCTTTATGATTAGCAAGCAAGGTCCTTGGTCCACAATGTTCCCGCAGAGCTGAGAGAAGCTCTCGCCGTGAAGCTGAGAAGAGAAAAGCAGGCGCCACTTGTGCTGCACCTCTGACGGGAGGTGGGAGTTGAGATAAATGACAGCGGGGAGGTCAATTAGACTGACAAACGAGGCTTTTTTGGGAATTCTGCATTTTGGCACTAAGGTGCCAAAGTCCCCTTGGTGCTCTGTGTGATTTTTCAAGATGGATAATCCCAGTGTGGTCACAACCCTGAGAAATGTAGAAACCATTGGGACCTTGTACAACCAATCCTCGATGGAGGCTCTTGAACATACAGAATTTAAGAGCTCAGGTCTGTCAAGATTCTGTAGATCTGGAACAAAAAAAGATACTAAAAATTAAAAAACATATTCTACACCTTCTAAAATCCTCTTCCTCAAGCATTCCATCAACTCACTCTAAAACGTGCAATTACAGGATGGGCAAAGATTTTGGATTACGTGGCATACGTAAATCCCTATACATGATACACGCAATCGTTCAACCTGTATAAATCCTGATGAACTGTAGAGGGGTACCTGTAGATTTTAACTGCGACAGAAGCTGAGCGGCCAGCGCTGAAATGCCCAGACAACGATCCTGGTTTTTATCCGCAGTCCAACCATTGAGAAGTTTCTGCTGCTTCAATACGTGAACCACGGCAGCTATCAAATCCTCTGAGAACTTGTATGGGGAATGAAATAAATGGAAGACGGTCAGTATGAGTAAGAAGAGGGGGCGACAGATAGACATAAAAAATTATTTCCATACAGTCCAGCCACAAATGGCACATATAGAATAATGGCGGACCAGTACATTTTTTTAACGTAATTCATGCAGAGGACTGGCCTCTACCCAGTGTTAAGATTGTATAAAAAATCTGATCTACAACATCACCGTTTAACACGTTTAATGTTTGGTGCAATAATGTCTTTAACACCATTTATGTAATTGGAAAGTTTTTTATGTCACTGGAGATTAACAGAAAGATGTTTTCTCTAAACAGTATACGGGGGATTAAAAATACATATTAATAATATAACCCACCTGTTGGACCTGTCGTCCTGTGATGTTCTCGCTGTTATCGGGACTGATCATCTGGAAGATCAGCCAGCCCTTTTCCTCTGCCGTTCCCCTGATCACATCTACCACAAACAGCACAAACTGCTCCTTGCCGATCTCCGCGCCGGGAGAGCGCGTCGCTACCGCCGTCGCCGCCGTCGTCTTGGTGCTTGTGTTTACAGACTGTATACCCTTAAAAATCCTCCCGGACATGCTGGCTGGCAGGGCATTCCCAATGGATTCCTGGAAGACATAGAGACATGTATAAATAATGTTCTATGCATCACGCGACATTAAGGAAAGCATCTTGAGTTCTTGAAGCTTACATTGTCCAGCATTATATTTTATGAGCTATGGAAAGGTTCCAAAATAGAACAGTCACAGAAATATAAGTTTTATAACCTTCTATGGAAGAAAATTCAATGTATTAATTAGTATTAGCATTATTATTAGCATTATTATTATTCATTATTATTATATTGTTGTTTTATATAGCGCAATCAGATCTGTATCTGTATCATAAATACAGACTAATAAATTCCAGGCCGTTCTAAGCTGTCTCTTACAGGTAAGGAAATCGCTGTAAAAATGCCAATTCTGCAAATATTGTGCGTAAATATTTCTTCAATGTTTACACAACAAAATTAACAACGCTCCTTGTGCTCTTTACAGATCGTTCAGTGAATTGATGAAATTACCTGAAAAGTCTGCAAGTCGACGGTTTTCTGGGATGAACTTTTTCCTCGGCAGAAGCTTTCAAAGCTTTGTTCCATCTCGGACTGCTCTGCGGGGGAGACCCTCGAAAGGCGTTTCCGGTAGGACCCGCTCTCCACGTTCCCCATGCTTTTGTTGCCAAAAATAAAAAAAATTAAAATTAGAAAAAAAAAATCACAAAACCTAGCAAAAATATTAAAAGATAAATCAGGACGTGTATATGAAGATAATATCGAAATTATATATGGGGGGGGTCCGTATAGAATGTGTAACGGGGATTCTATGAGACTTCAGCACGTTAGAGCTCAGAATAAAATAGAGCGTCGCCGCTATGTAAAGATTTTGTTCCTGAAATGGAAAAAGTTACACGTTGCCAATAATTATAAGAGCGGCAGCCAGGAGAACCATTATGTTTGTTAATGCATCGCAGAATCAATCTTTAACGCGGACTAAAAGGGGGGTTTAGGATGATTTTGCGGCCCCCAGGATAAATGCTCCATTTCTTTAGAGGTTAGAATCAAACACGTCGCGTTTCTCTTAAGTTCAGAGGGATAGTGCAACCAACGCGGCATCTGAACGGATAAAAAGAGATGTTTGGTTACTAAGGAGGTCATTCGTTTTAATTGTTCGTGATTACCAACATTTGCTAAAGTTTCTAATACTTTAAAGGGACTTATCTGACATTTACTATTTCGCCATAACCGTAGGTATTGACATTCCGGGCACCGGGTAGAGGAGAATTTGGAGCCACAGAAGGCATGGAATCCATATTTGAATCCACGCCTACGACGCAAATACTCATAAATTAACTTTTATATGAAAAAAATGCATCTTTTTATCAGTCATCAAGGATACATTTTGGAATTTATATTTTTTTTATACAATCAAATTAAGGGGGTAACCGGTAACCTATATCCCATGGGGAAAGGATACCGGGATGGAGAGATTTAGAGGTGGTTTGGGGGGGGGGTCACGCACACGCCACCTGGTATAACGCACGCTGTTTACAGTGAACACACGCATCATACGACATTCAATGGTAAGTGTCTGTTTCAACCTTAAATATTTACAGTAATTACAGTCCTTTGCTTAGATCCGTATATAAAAATGAATCTATGGAACGGATGTCTGTCAGCGCCTTTTCTGTTAGGAGATCTGTAAGTCTCTAATTTCCTTACATGTAACAATTATTTCAGTCTCAGAATTTGCATTTTACATGTAAGAGGGTCATGAGAGTTAAGTGACATATGAAGGTGTCCCCCACACAGAAGTGTTCAGGGGCAGTGTTCCTGTCATGGGTGCTGGTGCAAAAGTTTGTGTTTCTGCCCCCACAGCTCATTCTAGGGGGCATCTGACACCAACACCCGATCACTCTCCGTCATACATGTAAAGGTGCAGGGACTGCAGCAGCAACAGAGGGGAGACACATAGGAGCTGCACTCACCTGACAGGACACCAGCGACCGCTTCTTATACCCCGCCTACTTCCTCGTTAAGCCACGCCCGTCGGCGACATCTGCACATGCGCCCAGCATGCCCTGCTGTATTCTGCATGGATAGATGGCATGCAGCCTGTCGTGCGGGAGGGGGAGCTCTGCATGTCCTGACATACACGACATAGGTAATCATCATGTATAGTATATCGTATTCAATAGCAGTTTGCCCATAAAAGAGGGGGGGGGTCCAAATATAAAAGAGATGTGTGAGGCTCCTGCACAGATAAGGGTTAATGCACATCTCCACTGCTAGGTCAGTGCTATTGTTTGCATACACATACATTCTGTGTATATATATGTGAGTGTGTGTGTGTGTGTGTGTGTGTATGTGTATGTATGTGTGTGTATGTGTGTGTGTGTACTGTATATATATATATATATATATATATATATATATATATATAGACCTTATAAAACGTATTATAGAGAAATATATTTAGATTTTGCTTAAACTAATGTGGTTGTTTTATCTCAAAGCAATCTGGACAATGACATCACTTTTGTTCACTTAATGCTCTCATAAACATTGTCCCCTAACAGCTTCCCATTGCCAACTTTGTCCCAAAAGACACCTTTCCATTGCCAACCTTGCCCCGGAACCGCTTCTGAGTTCTAACTTTGTCACAAAAAAACAGCGTTCCATTGCAAATATTGTCCACTAACAGCTTCCCAGTACTAACTTTATCATACAAAACAGCTTCCCGTTGCCAACCTTGTCCTGAAAAACTGGCTTGTCTACTTACCTGCTCCGTCTATGACCCCGGCTTGTCTACTTGCCTTCTCCGTGTATGACGTCTGCGTGTCTACTTACCTGCTCTGTGCACGACCCCAGCCAAAAAAAGCTTCTCAGTGCCCTGGTAGTGCTGCCAGGGGGCGTCTCAGTGAGGTGATTGGCGTGGAGTTTTGTCCTGAATTCGACATCGGATTTAAAAACCCAGAAATTCCTTCCACTGATTCACTGATATTGTGTATCCTGTATTGTAAAGTTTGCTGAGCTTTGACCCTTATTTTTTTTTTTTATCTCGTTTTGCCTGAAGATTTGGTACCCTGTATCCATTTCCATTTATGTCCTCAGCTTGTATACTTACCTGCTCCGTGTATAACTCCGGCTTGTATACTTACCTGCTCCATGTATAACTCCAGCTTGTATACTTACCTGCTCCGTGTATAACTCCGGCTTGTATACTTACCTGCTCCGTGTATAACTCCGGCTTGTATACTTACCTGCTCCGTGTATAACTCCGTCTTGTATACTTACCTGCTCCGTGTATAACTCCGGCTTGTATACTTACCTGCTCCGTGTATAACTCCGGCTTGTATACTTACCTGCTCCGTGTATAACTCCGGCTTGTATACTTACCTGCTCCGTGTATAACTCCGGCTTGTATACTTACCTGCTCCGTGTATAACTCGGGCTTGTATACTTACCTGCTCCGTGTATAACTCCGGCTTGTATACTTACCTGCTCCGTGTATAACTCCGTCTTGTATACTTACCTGCTCCGTGTATAACTCCGGCTTGTATACTTACCTGCTCCGTGTATAACTCCGGCTTGTATACTTACCTGCTCCGTGTATAACTCCGGCTTGTATACTTACCTGCTCCGTGTATAACTCGGGCTTGTATACTTACCTGCTCCGTGTATAACTCCGGCTTGTATACTTACCTGCTCCGTGTATAACTCCGTCTTGTATACTTACCTGCTCCGTGTATAACTCCGTCTTGTATACTTACCTGCTCCGTGCATAACTCCGGCTGGTATACTTACCTGCTCCGTGTATAACTCCGGCTTGTATACTTACCTGCTCCGTGTATAACTCCGGCTTGTATACTTACCTGCTCCGTGTATAACTCCGGCTTGTATACTTACCTGCCCCGTGTATAACTCCGGCTTGTATACTTACCTGCTCCGTGTATAACTCCAGCTTGTATACTTACCTGCTCCGTGTATAACTCCGGCTTGTATACTTACCTGCTCCGTGTATAACTCCGGCTCGTATACTTACCTGCTCCATGCATTATCCCGGTTTATCTACTTACCTGCTCCGTGTATAACTCCGTGAAAGCTTATCAACGACAACCTTCTCCCAAAGAACAGCTTCCCATTGCCAATCTTGTCCCATAACAGCTTATCAACGCCAACCTTGTCCTGAAAAAACAGCTTCCGATTGCCGACCTCGTCCTCTAACTTCCCAGTGCCAACATTATGCCAAAATAGCTTTTCAGTGCCCTGGTAGTGCTGCCAGGGGGCATCTCAGTGAGGTGATTCGTGGGAGGGACTTTGGTGCGTCTACTTGCTTGCTCCGTGCATGACCCTGGCGTGTCTACTTGCTTGCTCCGTGTATGACTTTGGCGTGTCTACTTGCCTGCTCCGTGCATGACCCTGGCGTGTCTACTTGCTTGCTCCGTGTATGACTTTGGCGCGTCTACTTGCTTGCTCCGTGCATGACCCTGGTGTGTCTACTTGCTTGCTCCGTGCATGACCCAGCATGTCTACTTGCTTGCTCCGTGCATGACCCTGGCGTGTCTACTTGCCTGCTCCGTGCATGACCCTGGCGTGTCTACTTGTCTGCTCTGTGTATGAGCCAGGCTTGTCTACTTACCTGCTCCGCGTATGACCCCGGCTTGTCTGCTTGCCTTCTCCGTGTATGACTTTGGCGTGTTTACTTACCTGCCCCATGCATGACCCCAGCCTGTCTGCATACCTGCTCCACGTATGACCCCGGCTTGTCTACTTACCTGCTCCATGCATGACACCGGCTTGTCTACTTACCTGCTCCATGTATGACACCGGCTTGTCTACTTACCTGCTCCGTATGATCTCGGATTGGAATTCCATGCTGATTTTGAAAATCATTTATTTGGTAATTTACTATTTATTACTAGTAAATAATTTATTTAGTACTAAGATGTTTACCTCTCTACTAACTATTGTATTTGCCTGGTCTGCCACCCTACTCAAGGACTACTATCTATCTACCTATACCGAAGCCTCCTCACTGTTGGGATTGCCTAGGCCCTGTTTGTGGCACTTTGGGTATACCCCTTGCTGTGCAGAGTGAATGTATTTAATGCCAACCTTTTCCCGTAACAGATTCCCAATGCCAACCTTGTCCCCTAACACCTTCCTAGTGCCAAGCTTGTCCCTAAAAACAGCTTCCCATTGCCAGCATTAATCCAAAAAACAGAATCACATTGCCAACCTTGTCCCCTAATAGCTCAGCACTGCCATCCTTGTCCCAAAAACAGCTTCCCATTGCCAACCATGTGTCACAAAACAGCTTCCTATCGACAACCTTGTCTCAAAAAAAACAAGCTTCCTTATGCCAACCATTCCCAAAAAACAGCGTCCCCAGCAAACTTCTCCAAATACAGCTTCCCTTTGCCAACCTTCCCCCCTAACAGCTTATAAATGCCAACATTCTTTCAAAGAACAGCTTCCCATTGTCTTGGCCAATCTTGTCCTGTAACTTCCCAGTGCCAACCTTGTCCCCTAACAGCTTCTCAGTGCCATCATTGTGCCAAAAAACAGCTTCTCAGTGCCCTCATAGGGCTGCAAGGGAGCGTGTCTCAGGGAAGTGATTGATGGGGAGGTTTGTCCGGAATTTGGCTTGTATTTGACCTCCTTTTGCCTGGTCGGTTTGATACCGTGCATCCAGTTTCGTTTATGACTTACCTGCTCTGTGCATGGCCCCGGCTTCTCTACTTACCTGCTTGACGTACGACCTGGGCTTATCTCCCGGTTTTGGGATTCCATGCTGATTCTGGAAATCATTTACCGTATTGGCCCGAATATAGGCCGCACTTTTTCCCCCCACTTTAAGTCTTTAAAGTGGGGGTGCGGCCTATATTCGGGGTCTAGCGCCCGACACCCAGGACATGCAGCGGTGCAGGGGACCCGTATCCTACTCTCTGATACGCTCAGACAGCCTCCCCGCGCAGACGTTCACCGGCAGCGGCAATGTGCGTAAACAACCCCCGTGGAAAGTGCCGGCAGGGGAGGCTGTCTGAGCGTATCAGAGAGTAGGATACGGGTCCCCTGCACCGCTGCATGTCCTGGTTGTCGGGCGCTAGACCCCGAATATAGGCCGCACCCCCACTTTAAAGACTTAAAGTGGGGGGGGGGGAGTGCGGCCTATATTCGGGCCAATACGGTAAATGATTTCCAAAATCAGCATGGCATCACGCAGACGTTCACCGGCAGCGGCAATGTGCGTAAACAACCTCCGCTGCCGGCACGTCTGCACGATGTGCTTTAACAATCTCCCTTGCTGGGAATTCCCACAGGGGGAGTCCCGGCAAGGGAGATTGTTAAAGCACATCGTGCAGACGTGCCGGCAGCGGAGGTTGTTTACGCGCATCGCCGCAGTCGGTGAACGTCTGCACGATGCGTTTTACCTCTGCCCCCAAGACTTACCAGAGCAGACTCCCGGGTGTCTTGTGGGGCCATCTTGCGGGGGACATCTACGCAATACGCATATACAACTTCCGCTGAGTGCCGGCACCGGGAGTTGTATACGCATATTGCGTAGATGTCCCCCTCCGGCCCCGCATGACACCCGGGAGTCTACTCTGGTAAGTCGGGGGGGGGCAGAGTGGCAGTATATCTCGAGGGGGGAGGACAGAGTGGCAGCATATCTCGGGGGTGGGGGGGACAGAGTGGCATCATATCTCGGGCGGGGGGGACAGAGTGGCAGCATATCTGGGGAGTGGGGGGGGAGAGTGGCAGCATATCTCGGGCGGGGGGACAGAGTGGCAGCATATCTCGGGGGCAGGGGGACAGAGTGGCAGCATATCTCGGGGGCAGGGGGACAGAGTGGCAGCATATCTCGGGGGTGGGGGGTCCAGAGTGGCAGCGTATCTCGGGGGTGGGGGGTCCAGAGTGGCAGCATATTTTGGGGGGGAGGGCAGAGTGGCAGCATATCTCGGGGGGGGAGGGCAGAGTGGCAGCATATCTGTTACAAAACTTTTTCTTTAAAAAAGCACCAAACTTTTAGGGTGCGGCCTATATCCAAGCCAATACAGTATTTAGCAAATTGCGCCGTAAACCAAAGTTCTCTACTACTATATTCCCCTGGTCTGCCAGGCTTCTCAAGGACTACTGTCTATTTGTACCGATACTGGAGCCTCTGCACCGTTAGGATTGCCCCAAAAAACAAATTCCCACCTGATCACACCACCTGATCATGTGAGGAGGAGGAGGAGCTGAAACAAGCCCTTGCAGGAAGATAGGAATGGGGTTTCCAAAACTACCTCACCTTCCGGTGGTTTCTACTCTGTGAAGCCCAGAGACGGGCCTGATGTCGGGTCAGCTACTTAACGCCGAACAAATCTTTTTCATCTCTGCCCAAAATAAAACGGACTAAATGGACTGAATAACTTTTTCCTACCTGCCGTCGATTGTATACCCCTTCCCGCTTCACCTGCATTGGAAGCTGCAATACCTGAAAGCAGCATGGAGAAAGCTCGACTCCTGCAAGCCCAGATAGGACTCATGAGGTCGTAAGTAATCCTAGTTTTTTTTTGCATTGGTTTGAGAAATAGCTGACAAAACGTATAAAGCCGAAGAATAAAAAACGGGGGAGCTGAACCCTGTTACTGTTGTTGATATAACTTTTAAATGTTATTTGCTGAGCAATTGAGGCCTTACACGTCATACAAGCCCTCTCAGATATACCTGTTGATTGTAATCTATCCTTCTGAGAAGTTACAGCAGGTGTTTGGAGACCGCAAATCATATTTCCTTCTATGTCCATGGGACAACCTTTACTCAGGGGTAACTGGGAGTTTATATTAAGCTTCCAGGTCCCAGAGCAAAGCTAACTTAGAGGTAAAGCTGGCTTAGGGTATACACAATTATTTAACAAATTATAGTTATTTGTAAAGCACTGAGTGATCATCTATGCCCCTAATGGGTTCATTTGAAATTATCCCCAAGAATATTAACAGAGTTTAGCAGATATATGGCGAGCTGGTCTTGCCCTGCCTTGATGTGAGATAAAGATTTGATTAATTGTAAGAATCGTACGTAAGATTCGGGAGAACTATGAAAGGGTATTATATGGGATAATCCTACGCTGAAGAACAATCTCTCTCCAAGAAACTCACTCAGTTTATGCAACCGTGGTCTAACATACGTTATTATTTCAGTCTCGGTTACATACAATAAACCCAAACTCTCAGGGGAATACAAGAGTTACAACATATGCCCCCTATAATCTCTCTATATAACAATTTAAATTCTATTGAACTGATATCCGCTGAATACTAACATGGCCCAGAAGAAAGATAAATTACATGACTCTGAAAATAAATAAATCTATGAATATATTTGGTTCTCCAAAATCTCACAGCTTGGTGCAGATACAGCAACACAAATCGGGTTCCGCAGAGAGAAGAGCATCTATGGACCCAAAACTAGGGTCTCAACCTCTTCCAGCCGAGATTCCTTCACCCTGTCTTACTCAGGATTCCTTAAACGCGATATTGGACAAGCTATACGTTAAAATTAAAAAGGATTTTGACCTTAACACCTTCCCCTTTTGTATCTTTTTAAAATATTCCTGTATTAAGGTAAGGATGTCTGCCTGAGTCCCTAGTTTCACTCCAATGGTAGATACTTCTTGTTTTAGACCTGTGGCGAATCCAGAATTGGAAGAATGACTTCTGTTATAGAAGCAAACAGATCTACAGCCAGTTGGTCCCCATCCAATGGAAAGGTTTTACAGACTTCATAAACCTAAGGATAGCTACATCACAGGACCACGAGATACAATAGTCCGTCTTACAAATTTTTATCTAAAAGACTGGATACATTTCCAATAGTAGATGGGAAATCCAGAGATTTAAGATTTTTTTCTGATATTTCAGCAGCAACCTTATTAGCCAGAACACATTTTAATGAAAGAACATCCATAAAACTGATGAAATCTCCTAAATCCTATTGGGAGGGAAGAGGAGACAAGAAAACTTCCATTTGCCTGCAAGGGAATTTTATAACTATCTCAGAATTAGGAATTTTATAAAAAATACAGGTATTATGAATTGCCCACAACTAGAACAGTTAATCATCACAACAGTACATTAGTATCCAGAGTGATAAATTTAATGATGGACCTAGAAGGAACTGAATAAATCCTTTTCAATGACTGACTGGAGTAAAGCCGTTCTATAAGTAACTAGGATAACACACAGTCTTAATATGCATGAAAATTACTGTATCCCACTCCCACTATGGTACATAAATTTAACAGATCTACATCCAACATATGCTGGAGGTGTTTGGAAGCACTGGGAACAATGTATCACATATGGTGGGAATGCAAGGGCCTAACAAGGGTAAAACAGACAATTTCATATTAATTCACGTATTTACTCTAATGAGTCCTATTAGCCCTGCACGTTGTAGAATCTGTCCCCGATAAAGCCACTGCAGCCCCCGACCTTCATGATAAAATCATCTCCCCTGAATCCAAAATACAATTACAAATATCCTTTGAGATGTAATTAAAGAGGATCCCGTATGTATAATTTGCATGATTGAATGTATTGGTATGGAATTGTATAATTTACTTGAAGTTTATAAGATTGTAAGCGCTTTACAAGCTTGTTTGTTTGTTAAAATAAACAAAACAAAAACAAATTCCCAATGCTAACCTTGTCCCAAAAACAGCTTTTCATTGCCAACCTTTTTCTGCAACAACTCCCCAGTACTCACTTTGTCACAAAAAACAGTTTCCCATTGCCAACCTTTTCCCCAAAAAAGCTTCCACTGCTCACCTAACAGCTTCCCATTGGCAACCTTGTCACAAAAAAACAGCTTCCCTTTGCCAACCTTCTACGGTAGCAGCTTCCCATTGCCAACCTTGTCACAAAAAAACAGCTTCCCTTTGTCAACCTTCTACCCTAGCAGCTTCCCAGTGCCAAACTTGTCTCAAGAAACAGCTTTTCATTGCCAACCTTGTCTCAAAAAAGCAGCTTTTCATTGCCAAACATGTCCCAACAGCACCTTTCCTGCAGCTTATCAATGCCAACCTTCTCCAAAAAAAAATCTTGTGCCATTGCCAACCTCGCTCCCTAACAGCTTACCAATGACAACCTTGTCCAAAAAAACCTTCACATTGCCAACCTTGTCCCAATAAACAGCTTCCAATTGGCAACCATGACCCCTAACAGCTTCCAATTGGCAACTTTGTCCCCTCAAAGCTTCCCACTGCCATCATCACAAAAAACAGCTTCCCACTGCAAACTTGTCCCTTAACAGTTTCTCATTGCCAACCGTGTCCCAAAGAACAGCTTCACATTGCCAACCTTGTCCAAAGAAACAGCCATCCAGCGCCAACCTTGTCCCAAAAAGCAACTTGGCATTGCCAGACTTGTCCCCTAACATCTTCCCAATACTGTCACGAAAAGAGCTTCCCATTGTCAACCTTCTCCAAAAAAACAGCATCCTATTGCCAACCTTGTCCTTTAACAGCTTATCAACGCTAACCTTGCCCCCAAAAACCTTTCCACTGCCAACCTTCTCACAACAGTGTCGCATCTTATCTCACATCTTATCAGCGCCAACCTTGTCCCACCACAACAGCTTCCGATTGGCAACCTTGTCACAAAAACCAGCTTACCAGTGTCAACGCCGTCCTAAAAAAACAGCTTCCGAAAGCTAACCTTCTCCAAAACTAACAGCTTATCAATACTACCCTTGTCCCAAAACACAGCTTCTCATTGACAACCTCCTTACAAAAAACAACTTCCGATTGACAACTTCCTCACAAAAAAATGACTTCAGATTGCCAACCTCCTCCCAAAAAACAGCTTTTAATTGCCCACCTTGTTACAAAAAACAGCTTATCAGTGTCAACGCTGTCCTAAAAATACACCTTCGTATTGCCAACCTTCTCCCAAAAAACAATTTCCCAATGTCAACTGTGCCCCAAAAAACAGCTTCTCAATGCTAACCTTGTCCCAAAACAGCTTTTCATTGCCAACCTTGTTCTGTAACAACTCCCCAGGACTCACTTTGTCACAAAAACAGATACCCATTGCCAACCTTTTCCCAAAAAAGCTTCCCTTTGCCAACCTTCTACCCTAGCAGCTTCCCATTGCCAACCTTGTCACAAAAAGGCAGCTTTTAATTTCCAAACGTCCCAAAAGCAGCTTTCGTGCAGCTTATCAATCCAAACCTTCTCCAAAAAAAACCTTGTGCCATTGCCAACCTCGCTCCCTAAGAGCTTCCCAATGACAACCTTGTCCCCAAAAAGCATTCACATAGCCAGCCTTGTCCCAATAAACAGCTTTCAATTGCCAACTATGACCTCTAACAGCTTCCAATTGGCAACCTTGAATCCTAACAGCTTCCCTGCCAACTTTGTCTCCTCAAAGCTTCCCACTGCCAACGTCATCACAAAAACAGCTTCCCATTGCCAAACTTGTCCCTTAACAGTTTACCATTGCCAACCTTGTCCCAAAAACAGCATCCCATTGCCTACGCTGTCCCCTAACAGCTTCCCCGTGCCAACCTTGTTTCCAATCAGCTTCTCATTGCCAACCTTGTCCCAAAAACGTCATCCAATTGCCAACTTGGTCCCCTAACAGTTTCCCATTGCCAACCTTGTCCCAAAAAACAGCTTCACATTGCCAACCTTGTCCCAAAAAAGAGCTTGCAATTGCCAACCTTGTCCCCTAACAGCTTACCAGTGCCAACCTTGTCCCCTAACAGCTTACCAGTGCCAACCTTGTCCCCTAACAGCTTACCAGTGCCAACCTTGTCCCCTAACAGCTTACCAGTGCCAACCTTGTCCCCTAACAGTTTTTCCAGTGACAACATTGTCCCAATTTACAGCTTCCCATTGCAAATCTTGTCCCCTCTTTCCCGTTGCCAACCTTGTCCCAAAAAATGAATTCCCAATGCCAACTGTGTCCCAAAAACAGCTTCCTATTACCAACCTTTTTCCCTAGCAGCTTATCAATACCAAACTTCTCCCAAAGAACAGCATCCCATTGCCAACATTCTCCCACACAGCGGCATCTTATTGCCAATCTTGTCCCCTTATAGATCTTCAGTGCAAACCTTGTCCCAAGAAAACAGCTTCCAATTGCCAACCTTGTTGCCTTACAGCTTCCACGTACAAACCTCGCTCCAATACTATCTTCCCAGTGCCAGCCTTGTCCCTTATGAGTTTCTCATTGCCAACCTTGTCTCCTAACAGCTTCCCAGAGCCAAACTTGTCCCGCAAAGCCAACCTTGTCTCAAAAAACAAATTCCCAATGCCAAGGTTTTTCCAACATGCCTGCAGTTTTCCATTGCCAACATTATCCCCTAACAGCTCATCAATTCTAACCTTGTCCCAAGAAACACCTTCTCATTGCAAACCTTGCCTGAAAAAAACAGCTTCATATTTGCTAACCATGTTGCAAAAAAAAAACAGCTTTCCATTGCCAACCTTCTCCCAAAAACAGCGTCCCATTGCCAATCCTGTCCCCTAACAGCTCAACAGTACCAACCTTCTCCCAAAAACAGCTCCCTATTGCCATCCTTGTCCCAAAATACTTTTTGCCTTTGCCAACCCATTCCCAAAAAAACATCCCATTGCCAACCTTGTCCCCTAACAGTTTTTCAATGCCAACCATGTCCCCTAATAGGTTTTTTGTGTCAACCTTCTCCACTAACAGCTTCCTACTGCCAACCTTATCCTAAGAAACAGCTTCCGATTATCAACCTTGTCCCCTAACAGCTTCCCAGTGCCAACTTCATCCTAAAAAAACAGCTTCCCATTGCCAACCTTGTCCCAACAAAAAATTCCCAATGCCAACTTACGTGGCTGAAGACTTCAGGAGACTGAGCATCGCTCAATCCTTCCATGCAACGTGTCATCTTGCTGGGTCTGCTCAATAATTTTCAATGTGCCACCCGAAGATACAAGCTCTGCTTAGAGCTCTCAATTATGGAACAACACATTGTCTCAGACTGAGTGTGCCCAGGACCAGGGATATGAAGTCCCATTGCGTGACTCTTCCAGGCAATCTGGGACACGCGGTTACTGTAATACAATCACACCCTCCTCTACAACACCAATAAACACTGTCGGCGTCAGTGCAGTTTTTCCTCCTTTTGACCCTGTGACTATGCGTGAGACATCCTCATGCCACGCGCACAGGGCAGGTGAAGATGCTGATCGCATAGGAAATTAATGGTGTGGGTCTGGCAAGTGACCTGAAAGGGAGTAGGAGTTGTGATCAGGGTCAGTTTTAGTCGTTCAGGAACTATATGCGGGCCACCTCTGTGATGTTCCCTCCCTGGTCATCACCCTCAGAGTCCTTTTGTCCCCTGCTTTACTGTACCACACTTCTTTTTTCATCCCTCATGTAGTTCAGGCATAGACACAGCATTGCAGATATAGATCAACTAAATAAAACATACACACTTTGTATTTTCAAGTACCGTATTAATAAATAACACATGAAACACAGCATTGCAGCTACAAAGCAACCAAATAACACACAAACTCAGCCTTGCAGGTATAGAATATCTGCAGAATCACAAGCAAACTAAGCATTTAGTTACAGACCAAATAAATAATTAATGGAAACACTTAATTGCCCAAACAGCAGCTCTTGCACCCAGATTGCATCCACAGGACCTGCCCAGCGCCCACATTGGACACATAGGACTTGCCATCTTTGTCCCCAAACAGCCTCCCTGTGCCATATTGCCCCCCCAATAGACTGCGCCATATATTTGCCTCCCAAACAGCCTATCTGTGCCATTTTTACTTCAGACTCCTTGTGTCATGCTTGCCCCAAACAGCATGTTTTCTTTGTAACAAGAAGAAAATTTGCATAGCTTCCAATTTCTATTCAAACTACTAACTACAAGAAACTTCTCTCCTCTGGACCCGCCACCCTATGCCAGAATACATTGGTAATTGTACCTCTGGATATGAGAACTTGAAATAATCCCCTTTATTTCACATTATATCCACACCCATTAAGGAAGATAAATAAAACGACATATTAAATTACTTATCTTAAAAAAGTGTTAAATTTGTTAATTATTATATTACATTGCTTAATCTCACATCACATTTCACTGAAAAATTTAGACTTGTAGCTTTGATTGTGATTCTCACAATAATGGCGTGATCAATGCACATTTTCCAAAATGATTGTACTACTTATTGTTGCCACTAGATGTCCTTATTGCTATCATTTTGCTTTCCATATTTAAATTGAAAAAGCATAGCTGATTATACCCCTTGACTCAATAAACTTGACTCAATAAACACTCGCTTACATGTATTATAAAAACTAGAACAACATTATTTCTGGAAAGCATCTGGGCATTCAACAGTAATAGAAACAGCATCCCTACTGCATTTAGTTACAAAAGTGTTCAATTGTATAGTGTAAATTGTCATAGGCTATTAAAACATACTTTTCCCATAACTTATGTATAGATATGTTATTCTATAAATTGAATTTGAAGAAGCTGTGCTTCTATTGTAAAATTACAGATTTATATGGAGAGGATGAAACTATGTTTCCTTAGATAGTTCCCTTCTTCTCTTTCGTTTTTTTTCTCAGTGTAAAATGTTAGTTTGCAGATAAAGCATGTGGCTACAAGGAAGAGCTACTTTGTCCAAACGTCATAGGCTAATCCAAACACCGGATACAGGGCTATTCAATGTTAAATGGCCACCAGGGTTCAGATAGGGGAGATAGGAACGTAGAAGGGGCACGTTACACTACGTCACGTGAGCCTGCGGTAACACTGAAGCTGCTTGCACGGTGGGAGAGCTAAGGGGGTGCAGAGGGGGGGGTATATATGGTTGTATGTATGTGAGCATGGATTTCTATGTATAACTGTATGTGAACATGGATGTCTATGTATACGTGTGTGTGTGTGTGTGAGCATGGATGTATAAGTGGTGTGAGATGGAGTGTATGTTAGAATGAGTGGTGTGAGAGGAAGTGTTAGCATGTGTAAATTTGTGTGTTTACATATGTGCACATTTGAGAAGGGGCAATGATGGCACATAAAAGCTGTTTGGGGACACTGGCAAGCTGGGGCAAAGATGGTACAGGCAGTCTGTTTGGAGGTTAGGATGGCACTGATAAGCTGCTTGGGGCAAAGGAGGCACACACAAGCTGCCTGGGGCAAAGGTGGCACTGTGGGGCAATTGTCACACTGGAGCCCTGTGGTTTCTACTTACACCCCTGCACAAACACAAAGCACAACGAAAAAACAAATTTATATGATGAGCCTACGTAGAGCTGATGGACCGCACTCACCATCATTCTCTGTCTGACCCTAAAAAGCATCGAAAAACGGTTTACTTGTCAAACCCTCACCGCACTTTAAAGTTCACATATTACAAGCTCTGAATACCGCACATAAGGATGATCTTCCAACATTCACCCTGTCTGGCCGAGTGGTCTAGTAATGAAGTGGCCCGAAACACATCTCCGTGTGCACTATCAAGTCATGTACAAAGCAGTTAGAATGTATAGAAAAGCTACATTATTCCAGACATCCTCAATTCCTACCCTTGCCACCCCCCCGACTATACAGGATCTAGGTTAAAGTTAAAATTTAAATATGGGGTCCCTTCTATGAATTGGTATAGGCCAACAAAAGAAAATGTATCGCTTATTGTTACAGTTATATTGGCCACATGTAAATAAACAGAAATGTATTCTTTTACCAGAGGGGTGCCTAATTGGCCCATGTCTCTGGTACACAAAGGGTAAAAACGAGAAGGAATCTAAACAAAAGCCAAGGATTATGTAACAAGCGGGCGTATACGACTAAACATAATTCATTGTTGAAAAGGATTATTTTACACATGTTCTTAGAACTCCAGAATGTGTAAAAGAAGAAAACGTAACAATAATGAGATTTCTCCTAGCGACGAATATAGATGGGTATACGATTGCACTCCGATCAGTATGTATAGGAATAGCTGATAGCATGTGGGCAAGCAGTGAGAACCAGCAAATCTATAGGATCCGTGCCTTATTTTTACCATATATGGTAAAGCTGTTTTCACGTATACGGTAGAACATCCTGTGTTCAGGTTTAGTCGGCCGCCTCTGCTCCTTCTCTTGTTCGGTTGCTACCTTTTGTTTGGGTCACTAGGGAAACGCACCTATTACGCTGCTTCTTTGGGAAATGACCATATATGGTCAAACAAGGAGTACAGTGATTCATCAGCAAATATCTCGCTCTCTCACGCTGTTTCCTGGCAAAGGAAGCACATGGTGCGATTGCTACAACATTCCCAGTAACGTAGAGAGAGAAAATAAATGCAAACCATTAAAAAAGCTAAAGCTGCAGCATTTCAGAGAGTGACAGAACACCCACACATGCTGATCTGCTTTGTATAGAGAACACTTATTGATCTATGTACTGTGGTACAGAGTCCTAGCTCATACATAGGTCATATATGTGCACCAATAGTCCTCATGCTCCCCCAAGATCCAGCCACGCTCTACGAGCCAGGAATTCCAACATGGTGCCACATCCTCTCTGTACTCTGTTTCTCTCTTGTTTACCTTCCAAATTCTCCACACATTGTTCTAGCTCTTCAGCGATTTCCTTACATCGGCTCCTGAGTTCTTACCTTCCTGTACTTTAATGCTAGAGTTCACACAGCACGATACAAAGGGGTCAGTGCTCCACACGCAACTGCCAAGTGACCCTACAGATACGGGTTTATTATCCCGATCTATATCCGGATGTCCCGTATCCCTGACGTACCCAGTAGGATATCGGCTTTGCAGCCATGTCTGCTAAACGTGTAGGCTTCGGCGCACACCCGTGAAAAACTATTTTCACAATAGAGATTATCCCTCTCTGTGGTTAAAAGAAAAGACGCTAATTAGCTTAAGTCAGCTTCAAAAGCAGACGCAAAGAAGCTGAATTACAATGGGCATCGGTATATTTACCTTTATGGCCGCCCTAGAGCGGCGCCCACAGTCACCACCACCTCCACGGTCAGAGTCTCTGATAAAATAAAAGATCTCCCTTGTAACCAGATCATTGTGCAGCAAGACACGGGGGGGGGCGAGAGGGCAATTTGTCCCCCAGTTTCATAGCAAGGGACGGCTGCCCCCCTTGACCTGTCGTCCTAGGCTGGGATACGTCACTGACGGTGGGCACAGTATAGTTGCATCAGCCGCATGCCTGTTACTATGCCTCTATGTGGGTAGCCCACTCCTGCTAATATAGGTATTCATTTCAGGGTTTTAACATCTATGGGACGAGAGGGTCCTGTATCAAAGTCATCTCAACGTGATGAGTATGCGTGAGGCACCCGAGACTATGCCAGAGAGTGAATACAACCCGGCAAGCCCATCATACCGACAGGACATGGGGGGGGGGGAGTCCAATATAGTGAGGGCATCCAAAAAATATAAACCACTAAGACGATGCATCCTTTATAATCACCCGTTAGGTTTATCCTAATTACTGCATTACATCAGTTATAATGCATCAAATAAACCTAAATATTAAAGTTTTAGTTAAGCGCCGCGTAAACTATTGGCGCTATATAACTTAAAGATAATAATCATAATAATTAATGTGATATTGGTTATGTGCGCATCTCCAACATCCCCAAACGGCAGAGATTGTGTGCCAAGGATTATTGGGATTGTTTTTGCCTTTTTGTATAGACCCTATAAAATGGATTTCCATTTAAAAAAAAACAAAGTCCGGGTCTGACACAGAATGTGTGGAATTTGGAACGCACGCCCCACTGGTCTTTCTGTAACACGCGGGGGATTCACGAGCGAGACAAGCTGAGGTCACGCTGATGCAAACACATCGGCATGCTGAATAGACCCAGCGCACACCCTTTTGTCCCCGATGGACAATGTGTAACTAAGCTATTACCTCATCGATCTGGAGGTACAGCTGCGGCCCTCGTGTCCCTGGTAGTTAGATTTTTATCTATTACATAGAGAATGCATATTGAAAGGCCACCTGCCGAGAAGATGGATGAGTTCTTGCTGTTTATCATCACAAGCCTCTGTACAACACATTCTATAATCTATATGGATCTAAACATGAATGTCTACAGCACAAGTTCATTCCAGTATAGACTACTTGAAGTTTGCTGCAGGCAGAACGTTCCCTCCGACTATATTGTTATCCTTAAATCCAAGCTTTCATAGAAGAAAGAAATTAGGAAACAAGCTTCGCTTAGAACCTCTGTCTCGTTAAACGGTAAACGGCAAACACTCCTGGCTTCTGCCACTTTCATGCTCTTAATGAAACATTGTCTACAACGCGTGGGGAGCGACTTCGTTTATACGCTTTGATGTAAGACAATCCGTTACAGAGTCAGCAAGGAGTCCTGAGTCACTAAGACAAAGCCGGCAGATCGCTTTGAAAGATGACTAATGATTGATATCCTGTACGCCGCATCCGGTTATGTCAGCGGAGACATCACGGTCATCCTGATTAATAGTCCCCTGCATCACACCTGTGTTTATACAGCACACTGCATCAACAGATGGGCATTCATTTTATTTTAACTATATAGTATATAGACACACACTTTACTATCCACAGGTAACGCCGGTGTTATTGGTCATATGCTGCTAAATAACTGTTCAGTCGTGGGCCTGCGGGGTAAATGTGACCTTTAAAGGCATTTGAACAACCCCCGACCATCAATGATTTTAGAGGGTCCTGCTTCTCCACCTATGCCTCTGAAAGACATACGGCCCCATCATATGAAGCTGGGAAATCCTATGCTATTGGATAGGGTTTAAGATTATAATCAATTCATTCCGAGGACACTTTGCCACTGCCGAGTAATGCTAATTACATACAACAGTGTGCAGACATCAGCCGTTACATGCCTGCAACACAACAGACATTATCACACATCATCAACACAACATTATCAATGTAGAGATTGGCCTATATGACTGACAACGGCCTGAGAATTCCAAGACGGTAACCATTGTCGCATGATACAGAGACTTGGACACCTTGTTCCCAACCCCAAACAGCACCATGAGACAAATGCTTTCCAGCTGCTTTAGCACAGGTGTGACAACCCCAGCTTCCTAAACTTTGCAAATGAGATATTCAGCCTTCTGGACACGACATACAGCCCATCATTGGAAAACGCTCCGAGTCCCGAGAGTAGATTTACTGAAAGGTCTTACTAGAAAATTACTTAAAATGACAGCCACACTATCAGCAGTTATCACAAATTTCACCCAACCTAAGAAATAGTATGGAAAGCGATACTTCCCGGAAGATGTATTATTAAACATCAAGCAGAAGGGGGGGCTATTCTCTGAGCAGATGGACGGACTCTTAAAATAATTTAATATAGAGTTACACCGGATGGCGCACAGTTTACAATCATTTATACTACCACTGAGAGACTCATTTTTATTTCTCTGGGGTCTCCCGGAGCCATCAGCCTTAAAATAAGAGACTTCCAAAAGCAGATGTAGGTGTCATATCTGAAAACCATTATTTCTCTTGGACAGTTATGGTGTCATTGTTACCAGCGATGAGGTCATTTGAAAACATGAAAAAATAATAACAGAATAAACGTTGACTTCAATTGTTCTATTGACTTTACAACAAAGCAGGTCCGGTGATAAATCTGTTAAGCAACACTAATAATATATGTACTATTTCATGTAATATGTAATATATATGTACCGAGGCAGGTGGCATCTCATGAATTGCTTTCTGTATTCCAATATCCGCTAAGCCTTCCGTTGCCCTTTTAAAATGTTTTATGAGAGCTAATTAATTTAATCCACGGGTCACTGCACAATACGACTGCAGTAGCATTTACATTTTTAAAAGATCCCCAATATCAAGTTTGTGCGGCAATAACATTATTAAGCGGACCAGCAGTTACCAGCCTTCGATGTGGATAACCAAACCTTTTTGAGATTAAGCCGCTGCAGCATATCGCAGACTAATGCGTTTCAAATTAACAAGTCATTTGTCATCAGGATATGAGGAAAAAGGTAAAAAAAAATGATTGAACAATTTAATCAGCCGCATAAAGCACGAATACTGACATTTCACTTCCAATAACTGTCATGCAGGGGATGCAAAGGGTATGACGAGATACATGTAAGCCTGGCGCACCAATAAAGAAATGGATCCATTAAAATGACAAGATCAGGACAAGTAATCAGATTCACTTCTCTCCAAAGAATGATGAATGAATGGAATGTGGAACAAACAATAATTTTCCGTGGGTTTAGAATCATGGGGAACATGTATATCTCCCTGGTTCCCGCTAGAGTGATCTAGCAACCAGTTCAGCTAATTAAGTAACAAAAATATTATATCAGAAGCACAACCTTCCATTGATTTTACAGTTCCTTGTAATCTCCCCAACTGGAACATGGTCCTCAATGCCCGCAAAAGCAGGAATGTCTTGTGAAAACCAACACTTTTAGTATTTACTTATACAATTTTCTGCTGGGTACAAAAAATATGCTTAAATATATATAGTCAATGCTGCACACGTGGATCTGTGCATGTCAGGAGCTATACAATATCAACAGGACCCCCTAAGGACATTCTTCAAGAACTCAATGGGCGTCTAGAAGATAACACTGGAAGCCAACTCTAGACAGCCAGCACAAGTGCCCCTCAAGTGTGGCATATACCAAGGTGATACAATGTGCCCGCTGCTGTCCAGCATAGGCTTGAAACTCCTCAGCCAACTAATCACAAGGACTGGATACGAATACAACTACCATCAGCCACCTCCGCTACTTGGATGACATCAAGCTGTATGCCAAGAGCAAACGAGACATTGACTTGCTGATCCACCTGACACAGATTTACAGCGAAGACATTAAAATGTCATTCAGACTGGAGAAGTGCAGCCGGACTGTAGTAAAAAAAAGCGGAAATATACTTAAGACTGATGGCGTGGAACTTCAAGCAGGGCACATAACCCTCAAACTCCCAGGCGTCTGAGGCCCCGCGGTTGAGGAAGACACATACCACCCATGGGGGTTAGAAGGGTTTTTATATATACGTAATAATAAATAAAGCCCCGTTCTCACCCCTACGGATGGTACGTGTCTTCCTTAGTCTCAGGTCCTCTGTACAGAATGTTTTGGTGTTGTTGCTGGAATCTGTTGCAGCCATTCTCCCAACTTAGGAGTCACAGCACTGATTGCTCCAATGACCACTTTGGCCTTCACTCTCCACATCTTCTCTAGTTCTTTAAGGCCCTGGTACTTCTCCAGCTTCTCATACGACTTATTCCTGATGTTTATATGTATATATATATGTATATGTATATATGTATGTATGTGTATATATATGTGTATATATATATATATATATATATATATATATATACACATACATACATACACACACACACACACACACACATTCATTCATTCATACACACATACACAATCTCACATGCAAAAATTTCTAATTTGAACTATATTTTTACGGATGTGAATGGATTAAGCAAAATCCAAGGACTAAGCGCTCCTAAACAATATCCTATTATCCCCCTCCCCCCTATGTTTTGTTGATACTGCTGCTTGTAGAAAACACAAGATTTTTTTTAATAGATTAGTGCAAATTGGTTGTCTTTTCCAGAATGCAACCACCTTGTCTTGCTGTAATCTGTCACAGTTTTAATTACTATAATTAGCGCTGCTCGCAGCCATAGCACTCTGCGGGGACCTGCACAAGGCGATGCAATGGCTTCTTGGAATCCACAACGACCCGTAAACATAAAGAAAAGCCCTTTTAAGTATAGAACGTAGAACACGTCGTGATTTTTTTTTTCGAAGCTGGAAGAGCTGGTGATTTCATGTAGCATATGCTAATGGACACTGACAGCTCACATCATTGCCCCGGTGTACCCTGACATGGCAGCACATGATTAATTCAAATGCCCGTCACTATATCACAGCACCTGAGCTCGGAAAGTGACAGCCTACTCTCTGGAGAGAGCTGATGGGAGCATATGGATTAGTGTGAGTTTTTATAAGTGTTTTGCAGTAGGAAGCAGCGAGGCTTCGGTCGGATTCAAGGTAAAATTAGAGCCGCAGTCCAGATAATAGAGCACTTTGAGCATCTGTCCACAGAGCTAGCTTTTACATTAATAGCCCAGTCAAGGGTGTTTAATCTGACATCAGCTTTCTTTATATCATAACAGCCCTCTCTGGTGCTTTGGGAGCATGGGCAGCGATGATATAAAGAATGCTGACGTCAGATTCAAGGGGGATGAAGAAAGAGGAAACGGTATTCTGTGGCACAGAAAATAAACTCTTTACAGCAACCAGTTTTACATCCACATTCTGTTTTAACAAGCTTGCAATATCTACACAACACAGCCAACAAGAAGAAAAAAAACCCTTCTCCTACCTTATATCCAATCGGCAGGTCTCCGCTCCAAAGAGGACCTTCCGGTGGTTTCGGCACACGTCTAAAATTCAACGCTTGTGTCAGGCTGACTTCCCGCTTCCCTAAAATGCATTAAAGAATATGTCAGGACAACTTGAATACAAAATAACTACAGTTTCCTTATAAAGCAGGTAGTTTATTACATAATGTATCCAAAAAGGTCACATTTTGGTTTTCTCCATTTGTCTCAAAAAAAAAAAAAAAAAAAAACATGTCCACCACTGGTGGTCCATGAAAAAAATAGAAAAGCAATGTGACAACGGAGCCCGCCTTGGAATTGTGCAGAACTGTAAAACATGAAACGGCTTACAGAGTAGTGAAAATTTACTGTGAAACACAAAATAATCTCTAGGGCGGGATTTTTATTTTCATTTTTTTTTCCATGATGCCCTGGGAGGGGTCCTGAGCTGCCTCCATGTGTGAAGGCCCATACCCAAAGGGGAACCAAAAAGATGGGTGGAGAGCGTTTCATAACATTAAAGAGAAAAGCCTCAACTTTTGACTTCCTACGGATTATTTTGTAAGATCGACGAGGAGGAAGTTCTCAGAGAAGGGCTTAGATATGGATTTGTATCAGTAACTGGTTTGTGTCAGGGGCAGCCATCAGGATCCTTTCCAGGTTTCCATAATCATTGGCTGGCAGAGCTCCAGGTCCAGGGACTGGCCAAGCCCACCAAAGATGCTTTCAGGAAGGCAATACAAACTAATGCCATGTTGAGAGGCATCAGACACATGTCACACTGATGGTTGAGGTTATTTACTAAAAGTGTTTAATGTTTTAAAGGCTGCAGTATGGGAAACCTTTTACCCGGGACATAACATACCATGTCAATGTAAGATGTGCTAAAGTGATGCTTCTGGGGAGTCTAGGAGCACACTTTGTGTTGATTTCACAATCCTTATCCATTAGTGTGTTAGTTTTTGTGTGTGTTACAGAGTAGAAGTCTCCTAAATGTAAGAGACATGTTTATAGGAGCATAGAAGCTCTCAATGTTTTGCATTAATACCCTTATATTATTGGGGGGTTCTTTTTTATTTGTACTGTAGGTTCTTTCTCACCTATTAATGTTGATGAGGTTGGGGGGAGGCAGTCTTCTTGAGTTATGAATTATTTACATAAATCGCATTAATAATATACTATTCATACTTTTTAGCCCTAAGCGGAAAACCATAATTTTGTTTGGACAAAGTACTCAACTTTTATGAGTCTAAAGGTAGGTTTCTGCCCGAAAAAGACACAATTGCACCAAGTTCTACGTGTAATCTGGAGGAACAGTCTCCTCTGCTAATGCCAAGTCTTGTGTCCTGTTAATAATTATACCGAGTGAAACACCTCCGTGTTAATTATTGAACATATTCTGAACCTCCAGGAGGATTTTTATTTTATATCCAGACTTCTAATGTTTGTGGTACAATCAGGGTACAAATTTGACATCGCAAGGCAGGCCAGCCGGGCCTAATGATGCTTGGCCTTAGATGGAGATGTTTGGGTCGAGTAGAACTGCTCTCATGTATAATTCCAAGGACTAGTCCTGCCAACAGGCACGTTTCCCCTCACCCATTCCCAACACCAGGTGAAGAATCTGCACTCAGTATTCATAATGTGGTTTCATGCTACCGCTCGCCATGATTATTAACACGCTTTATTGTTTGGGGAGGGAGGAATCATAGCATGTAAGCGGATCGCACAATAACGTTGGCTGCCACCGGTGCACTTTAATTGCCAACTTTCCAACGTGCATTAGGGAATGATTGTTTTTTATCTTTTATTATGTACTCAGCCCATGCCATATGCAGGGCGATGGAGGATGTGCGGGGCAGGCGAAGATGGCATTGTAAATAAGATTTATGCCTGAATTTACCATATAGCAAGTTATTGAAAGATTAACCCTTTAACTAAGGATGTCCTATAACAAACTACCTCTGCCTGCATAACATTTTGTCCACGTAAACCATCCACCACTCGACTGGCCTTTGTGTTACCTTTCTATGCATACCCCCCAATGTTCCAGGTGTCCAAATAGTGTTGGGTGAAGTGACAGGAGACGGGGAGGGGAAGAGCTAGCCCTGAATATAGGTGGGCCATCCTGGAAGTGGGAAAGAGCCGTGGCGACCCGTCTTACCCGTGGAGGTACTTTGCCACGCTCACTGGGTGGCCCCGTGGGAGCAGCAATGACATTCAATGATGTTATAGCTCCCTTGACCAGTCAGGGAAAATCAGATTGTCTCCCCAACCAGGCCATGATTCCCACAAAAGCAGGACAGCTAGTTGCCCAGGACAGAGAGGCAGTGCCTGAAAACTAGGACTGTCCTGCAAAAACTGGGACTGTTGGGAGGTATGGTGGTCAAAGTTTACATAGAGCAATATATATAATGCAAATTAATAATTTAATGGTCCAATTGAAAGCATTGCAGTCACCACAGAATACCAGCCAAGTGTCCCTTTTTTAGGGGGCCAACCCCATGGTGAGACCCCAATTACGTTGTCCACTTTTTATTTTCCCTAGTAAGAGCTCAGCAAAAATAATAGTGTATCACAGTGTTCTGCTGGCCTAAAAGTTTCACACCTCATGCCACTGCCCCTATTCACACCTCATGCCACTGCCCCTATTCACACCTCATGCCACTGCCCCTATTCACACCTCATACCGCTACCCCTATTCACTCCTCATGCCACTACCCCTATTCACACCTCATACCGCTACCCCTATTCACACCTCATGCCACTACCCCTATTCACTCCTCATGCCACTACCCCTATTCACACCTCATGCCACTGCCCCTATTCACACCTCATGCCACTGCCCCTATTCACACCTCATGCCGCTGCCCCTATTCACACCTCATACCGCTACCCCTATTCACACCTCATGCCACTACCCCTATTCACACCTCATACCACTACCCCTATTCACACCTCATGCCACTGCCCCTATTCACACCTCATGCCACTGCCCCTATTCACACCTCATGTCACTACCCCTATTCACTCCTCATGCCACTACCCCTATTCACACCTCATACCACTACCCCTATTCACACCTCATGCCACTACCCCTATTCACACCTCATGCCACTACCCCTATTCACACCTCATGCCACTGCCCCTATTCACACCTCATGCCACTGCCCCTATTCACACCTCATGCCACTGCCCCTATTCACACCTCATGCCACTGCCCCTATTCACACCTCATGCCACTGCCCCTATTCACACCTCATGCCACTGCCCCTATTCACACCTCATGCCACTGCCCCTATTCACACCTCATGCCACTGCCCCTATTCACTCCACTGCCCCTATTCACACCTCATGCCACTGCCCCTATTCACACCTCATGCCACTGCCCCTATTCACACCTCATGCCACTGCCCCTATTCACACCTCATGCCACTGCCCCTATTCACTCCTCATGCCACTGCCCCTATTCACTCCACTGCCCCTATTCACACCTCATGCCACTGCCCCTATTCACTCCTCATGCCACTGCCCCTATTCACTCCACTGCCCCTATTCACACCTCATGCCACTGCCCCTATTCACACCTCATGCCACTGCCCCTATTCACACCTCATGCCACTGCCCCTATTCACACCTCATGCCACTGCCCCTATTCACTCCTCATGCCACTGCCCCTATTCACTCCACTGCCCCTATTCACACCTCATGCCACTGCCCCTATTCACACCTCATGCCACTGCCCCTATTCACTCCACTGCCCCTATTCACACCTCATGCCACTGCCCCTATTCACACCTCATGCCACTGCCCCTATTCACTCCTCATGCCACTGCCCCTATTCACTCCTCATGCCACTGCCCCTATTCACTCCTCATGCCACTGCCCCTATTCACACCTCATGCCACTGCCCCTATTCACACCTCATGCCACTGCCCCTATTCACACCTCATGCCACTGCCCCTATTCACACCTCATACCGCTACCCCTATTCACACCTCATGCCACTGCCCCTATTCACACCTCATGCCACTGCCCCTATTCACTCCACTGCCCCTATTCACACCTCATGCCACTGCCCCTATTCACACCTCATGCCACTGCCCCTATTCACACCTCATGTCACTACCCCTATTCACACCTCATACCACTGCCCCTATTCACACCTCATGCCACTGCCCCTATTCATTTATCCTATTTTTCCACTTGTCATTGGACATTTTTTAAAGTAACCCCTTATGTTTATTACAACTACAAAGATACAAATGAAAAAGATACAAATGAAGAGGGGAAAACTGCTTTCCCTGGATGTGATGAGGCTCGATGAGCTATCGGCACCCCTTTGGCAACGGATGACATGTCTTTAATATCACGCTAATGATCTGTGTTTGGCAAAGAAAATGTATTTCTCAGAGGGGGGGGGGGACGGAAAACTGGCTCAGTGGTCCGATGCACTGATTATTAATAAAACATAACTATACATGTTGCATTTGAAATGGAAACAGTAACTATGTTTTTAGAACTGCATCCATGGTCATACCCCTGACATTACTAAATTAAATGTTATAAATATTATTAGAAAACACGCTAAAGTAGTGTATATTTGTATAGAATGAGCTGAAAATATCTTGTTATCCCTCTTGCCCCTTTCGTTCTCCATGCCTCAGCTGGTAAACATCTAATCCTCCTAAGGGGAGCAGCGTCCGGTAACGGCAATTATTGTCAAGGGCAGTTGAAAGAGGGATCTAGTGTTCAGGTGCCCATACCTCGGGGTGCTAATTACTAAATAGGGAGTAGACGGGTCACCAAAGGCAAACTGCAACACTGTTACTGAATAAAGGCATGATGAAGGGCGCCCTTCAAACTGACCCTGCACAATGTATAACGCATAGCTACATTGCTGATTTAACCATACATTATACAAGCAACCCCAGCTTTTCTTGAAAAGAGCTCACTGGGGGTGACCCTTCATAACGAAGTATGATTTGGAATTTTTAAACCCACCTACACAGTTTAGTAAATAAACCCCATGATATATAGAAATACAGCGTCCGTAACAAACCCAGCTGCACCCCACTGGGCTATAGTAGAGGCAGCACGAGATAAGTAAATAACAGCTTCACAAAATGATTAAAATAAAGTGACTTTACTGGCATATGGAGACTGGGTGGATTCATTCAAATAGATAAATAAAAATACATTAAATGACAAGCTTATACTGCTTAGCCCTTTCACAATCAATGGGTTACACAAAGATCACCCCCAAACCGCCAAGCGAGCCATTCAAGCTTTGGGATAATAAATGTGAAAATATTCAATCATCGCTTTCCAAAACAACAACACAAAGAACAAAATGCGGTCAGATAAACAGGTTATAAGCATGTATAGCTGCTGCTTCATTTGGAACCCTGCACCCTTCTCATGTCTGTTGGCCTAAGGCCTCATTAGCAACAGACATGACCAAGACTGGACGGTACAGCAGTGATAGAGTTAAAACCTTTTGCTTTTTTTCCCTCGACCAGTAAGATTATTATGAAATAAATAAATATAAAGCGCGATACATTGTTTGGTGAGCAGAGAGCTTCCCATACCTTGCTCTGCCTTCTGTGGTCTGTGGCCGCGCAGCTTGCAGTAATTGGGAGTCTCGCAGGTTGCTGCATATCCCGGTGATTAGGAGCGAAGCTCAGATGTGATCAACAAAAATGTCCTTGAAAACCGTAAAAACTATCGCTTTTGTGTAAACGGCGTGTGTATGGTTGCATACGTTTGTTTATTGTTAGGTTACTGCGCACAATACCGCAATAGCATGCATATAGGGACATGAAGTGAAAAAATTGCTCTGAACCCACGGCTGTCAGTCGGAAGGAACATATTTGTTCTATACAGTGTAGTATCCAAGCTCTGGCAGATGTACAGATCAACTAGCACTGTATATCTCCATGTGTGTATTGCTTTATGGGTCTGTGCACATGGGTGACACATTCACTGGCAAAAACTATGAATCTACTATTTTGCTAGGATTTTTGTGCGTGGCAACAACAGAGCCGGATAAAGATGCCCCTAGGCCTTGGACAAGGGACCAACTGGTGCCACACAAGCTTGCGCCATTCAGCAAAGCACTCCCATGATGCTTGTGCAGGCCTCTGGCAGGGGTCACATACGGCCAGGGACTTAGCACTGGCCTAGGTTACCTTATGGATAATCGGCCTACGGTCAACAGATAGGTGTCCAGATCATGCGGAACTACAACTCTCAAAACGCTTGGCCAAATGCTGTCTGAAAATTATAATTCCGCAGGAGCTGGAGAGATACCTGTTGGTTACCAATTTTATAGGTAGACGCAATAACAATGTAAAATTTGGGGGATTTCTCTCTTAAAGGGACCATAAGAGAACTTGCCACATATACAGTTCAAAAACAAACTTTGGCAGCCTAATTTCAAACAACTTTCTGTAGATATGACATCATGACTACCTGGATAATAAAAGCACCCATGCTATATGTTTGCAGCGCATACTCTCTTGTCTGATTTGTCTGATTAGTGTAACCCAAGATTAGGGAACTTTCTATATCTGTTCATTTTTAGTTTTATTGCCCATTTTTGCGGCGGAATTCTCTCTGCAGCTGGGACTCCTGCAGCAAAAGGGTTAACCCGTGCGGATTAAGCTTTCTCGGCTCTGTCCTCACGTCGCCATAACAGGTCAGGTTAGAGGGATATTCCTTTATGAACATATGTGGGATAAGCACTGGCTTGGATAATTCCACTGAGTACCGCTCAGGCCGCAATTTTAGTCAAAAATAATAGAGGAATAATAGTTTAGAGGAAATAAACTCGCCGGAGCTCTTCTCCTTCTGTAGCAGTATGTCTTACTGTGTATTATTATAGCTGATTTTTTTTGTATATTCTCCATCTTATTATGTGATCTTAAGAGCATTACAGAATCGACTACATTATTTGTAGGATCTTTAACAAGTCTGCCCCACCGATTCCGTTTTTAGTTGTGTTTTATCAGCCAAATAATATTTGACGGTAAATTTTTTATTTTACTAGTTTTATATTCAAAATGGTCCATGCGTTTGCAAAACATAAAGACCATCTCCCGGGGGGGGGACGCCCATTCCATGTCTAACAAATGCCCATTTTCTATAAAGTATTTTTAATCAAGGAAGCTAGTCGTGTGCCTGATGATCCCTTTACGAGATGAGCTTCTGATTAAGTAGGTTAATTATGCTCGATTATTCTGATCCATCTCAAATCCCATCACTGCAGAGCTCCAGACACAGCCTTCCGAGTCTGTTCTTAGATATAGGCCAACTTACGAGCTGCTTTTCTTCCTCCTAGTATTTCAGGAGGAACCTTTACAGGGCGCCGAGGCCACCACTAGTAGTGGGTTTTGAGGAGCATCCCTACAAGGTAGATGTAGAATAGAGTAATAGTAATAATAATAATAATAATAATCATAATAATATATATATATATATATATATATATATATAATATTTGCTTTCATTATTTTTTAGTGGAATGTTAGCTTCCTAAAAACCTAAAGGTCTCTTTAACGTCTGCGTCCCACATCCAGTAATAGCCAAGCTCATCTTCACCGCCCGACGCACAGTACCGATATAACACATCGGGGCACGCGATTTATTGTGTATGTAAGAAGGAAGTTTAATTATACAAATTAGGAACACGACGCTGGATGTATCACAGCAGCTATATTTTCCGGTCACTGTTTACACATTCAAACGCTAATAAAACACTTTGCAGACCGGTTAACATGACAGGATAATGTATTTATTCGGTAGATGAACACGTGGCATTTAGTCTGAACTTAACATTACATTGCAAGCATTTAATGGCTGAACTTCCCGGCCTGGCCTCGTTCTTAATTGGCTTAAATATCAGTGAAATCGCAAAAAAAAAAAAAAAAATTTAGATTTTACGTGAAGTCCTTTTTTTGTAGGACAAAACGTGTCGTCATCTTTATTGCTGGCAGGAACACATTATGTTGCACATTTATAGGAGGCCTCCTTTTGTTTTAGGGCCTGTCGAGAATGCCCTAAAAAAAAGGATACAAGGAGCGTTAAAGATAAATTCTTAATAAATTATTAAAAATGAGGTTTGCCATTTGACAGTTGTGCGTTCCCTGTTCAGACATGTTGTAGGAATGTTAAAAGGATTGTATGTGAATGTGCAGGTTTGTGTGGACAGGGTAAGAATCTTGCATACCTCTTCTCCTGGCAAACTAATACTTGCCCTGAACACACAATGTCAGGGATATAGAAATACAGCCTCATATAAGTCTCAGTTTTCAAATATTCTATAAAGATCTTCAGGTTTGATCCATAGGCGGCATCAAGGAGGTTGATAACTGCTGCAAATAAGATACAGTAAGGTGCATTCTGGGGGGGAAATAATTACAATTTGTAATGTGACCTCTGGGCCATTTTAGCCCACAAACAGCTTGGCAGTGCCATCTTTGTCCCTTGAGTTGGTTAGTGCCCCCAAACAGCCTGCCTGTGCAGCCTATGCCATAAAACAGCTTCTTTATGAAGATTATCTCCAAAAGTGAATTAGCATTAAATATGTACTGCAAAAAGTCAGAGGTAAATCTATCCTCATTACAACTCTGTATATATTGCTTTGTGGACTCCTTAAGAACGCAAAAATTACATGGTTTTAGACTTCAAATATTTAATGTTTTGTTCTTGTGTTTACCGAACGGGTAGAGCTGTATTTATACAAGGCAGTTTAGTAATTGCGGTTACTTATTAGCAGAGACACCAAAACAGCAACCCCAACTCCTGTTAACAAAGAAACAAATCAAGATAGTCTCTTCCGTCTTAGAACCGGCCGCTTGGTAATGCCATACGGGAATATTACATCAGGCTTCCCAGGGACTGAGTGTAAGGAGTTAGCAAAAGAGAGCAGGGTGTGTTAACGTTAATATTTAACCCATTTGCTGATTGGAGGTTGAAACATGAATGGCAAAGCCTTTTATTAAAGCATTATCAAACGTACCCTCTACTCCCAAGTCACATTAAAGGGTTGCAGACGTTGCATGATGGTGGTGCCCCCATTCTTTCGGCATACACCTATGATACTGTATGTAGAACTGTATGATTCCGTGGTCTGTTGAGATGAAGCTTTAGCCAGTAAGGACAGATTCTCTTTGTTGATATGCTACAATCTTAGTTTTAGTCGGACATTTCCCAACATGTGTTTTTTTTTTTTAAAACCAAAATGCTTAATTAAAAACAAAGATGCTAGACAAAGAAAGTGGATCATGTAATATGGATCCTAACCTAACCCAGCCAAATTAAGGGGTGCATAACTTAAACTGGAGTTTAGCACTGGTGTATAGGTGACTTGATCGCCCAGAAACATGTTTTTTTGGGGTAACCAGGTCTATTTCCAATATGAATGGTCTTCAGTACATTTAAAAAAAATAATCTGGGGCTTTGGCTGTATGTGAAACCACGTAAAAGAATACATAAACCTGATCAAACTTTTATTAAACAATTGAGCGACTGGTCAGTTTCCCATCACATGCTCAATACCCCCCCCCCACCACACACACACACACACACTTGTTGTAAGGATTCCATCAAAGTAATGCCATTCTTGCACAGAGCTTTGAGTTCTTTTTTTCATGGGTGAGGGGAGTTTCCCCATCTTAGAGGTTTTTGAAAGGGAAATTAACATTTGGCTGCTGTCTGCATTCTAAAGCAGAGTAAACGCTCCCAGTGGGAACTTTGGCCTCCAATGCTCTAAACACAAAGACAGGCTGGGGGGGGGGATTATTAGTTTTCTAATCCAGACTAGTGATGTAAAAAGAATTTTTTATTTATTTTACAGCAGCTGGAAAAGAAAAGGTTTCAGGTGTTTTTCGCAGGAGATAAATTGCTTACAAAAGAAACTGCAAAAACTGTCCATTTCTTCCATTGCATAAAAAGGCAGCCTGCTGAGAAAACTGCAGACAAATTCATATTGAAGAAATGGTCCTTTAGGGCGTGAAAGTTATCAAAAGTCCCCGTTTTTACAGATAAGGGCAGATGACAACTTAGTGTATGAAAACACTAGATCAGCATATATATATTTTATCAATGGCTGAGCGCAAGGTTAGAATAGACAGGAGAAGCACGTTTCTAAAAATGTTATCTGGAACTTTGAACGTTTTTATATCTCTTGACTTCAGAATTTGCCAATGAATCAGTCTTTGGCAACCAAACATTGCACCCGTTTCAAAAAAAACCTACATAACTACCAAGAGCTTATATTGATGATTTTACCAAATAAATGGCCGGACATTCATAGGCTGGCCATTAAGGAAACAAACGCATGACAAAACATCTGGAAAAAAATCTTTATTGTTTGTGGTTTCTTAGCAGTGATACTTTCATGTATCCCATTCCAGTTCATTTTTTGCTTGGTCGGTAAAATATTAATGACAAACTTGCAGAAGGCATAGCTAGGGTAACAGGAGCCCATTTACCAACCTCTGCTGAGCGCAAGCATTCGCGCCAGCAAGAACCCAGTTATATGCAATACTTTCTTCTGCGTCGGTGACTCTGCTCTTCCATGCTAGTTTTGCAAATCATACGCCACAGAAATTACACCAAGATACTTTGTCACTTTTTATAACATGTACAGAACAATGGCTTATTGCATATGCCAAAGGCCGCAGGCACTTCCAGACCCTCGGCTGATGAGTTGTAATGCTTCATTCATCTTGTACCTAGTGAGAGCTGCCCACGTTTGTGCTGCTGCTGCAATGAGATTACCCCCCCCTCAAAAAAAAAAGACCCCAAAAAGCATTCAGCCATAAAGCCTGCTATCATAACACATAGCTGGATGTAGCAGAACTGCCTTGTTTGCTTTGGGAATTTATGTTTAATTGATGTCTGGCACCCCATTCTATAAATGTCTTGATAACCATCAGTCCAGTCAAGCTTCATACAATTGGAAACATACGTTTGCAAACTGGTATGTTTTTGGACCTTCTGATGGCTAAGCCAATCAATCATACTGGGGGCATGTTGGGAAGAAACAGCCACAATATAACAAATGAGCAGAAATATCTTGGTGTAGATGAGTTAATTCCAGTGGTCCAGGGCGAGTAGGCGAGCCGTGGTGGGACATACGCAAAGTAACCAGTCATTCTTTCTTCCAGCTTCCCCTAGTTTCCAGTTGCTTTCATTGTTACCTTCTGTGCCTGAACCTGACAGGGGGCATCAGGTGGGCAATTAAGTTATTCAACCTGGGCATCATAGTTGGCTCCACCAGCTTTCTTCAACTCATTTCTAATGTAGCCCTCGTCCAGGTCTTTATGATCTGTGATCACTAATTCTTTGGCAAAGTTCTACAACAGGAAGCATAAAAGAATGATGAGGTTTCATGCAAATTCGGTATTTAAGAAAGCAACACAGCGACACCAAACTATCACAAGCTCCGCTCTTAGAATACAACAACCCGAACAAGAAAGTATTGTTCACATTAGAACAGTGAAGCCCTCACTCTATATGCCAAAAACCACTTCATTATGAATCTGACCTCTTCTTCCACTGTAGGCTCTGCTGGAATCTGACAGTCTGACACCAGATGTCTATCAGGCTGACTGCGTATAGACTTTCCTACTTTGCACAGACATTGTCCTTTCTACTTGCAGGAAGGGGGGGGATTTGAGCCGCCATGCGTAATTTAGGGCATTGTGCATACTGTAAATTCTTTTGTAAATATGAATATGCGCAGGGGGAATACAAACATCCAGCAGAGATAGGCCTGAGCAAATATAATCACGCGGGGATATTTTAAAGAATGAAAATTACAGCTTTTGTTACAACATGCAGTTTGTCATATATACCGGTATATGCTCAAATTACACCATTGTTATTTTGTAAACAAACAGAAGCAAATAACCACGTGTACAAACATGTCTGCTTATTTAATTACCTGCACTACGTCTTTTACCAGGGTCTTGTCTGTACCAATTTTGGCTCTCTGGAGTCCGCTGACATTTTCACCGATCCAGGTGATTAACACAAACTTAATCCTCTTACTCATGGCATCCCCGGTGGTGAATCGGATGTAAGCGTACTGCCTGATGTCATCTGGAAATGAGCGGAAGACAGGGTTATAATGACACAAGCAGTTCACAGATCAGTCAGAATATCACCTCCAACTTGGCGCGTGCAAAGGATTAACTCAAGTTATGCACGGACAGAAAAAGCAGTCTAGTGATGACAAAGATTAGGGAACAATATAAATTAAATACCGTATTGGCTTGAATATAGGCCGCACCCTTTAGTTTGGTGCTATTTTAAAGAAGAAATAATCTAATGAACAGGAATACATGTATTAACATTATCTATTATACAGTTAGTCATATTGCACCTTACAGATATGCCCCTTTGCCACAGATATGCCCCTCTGCCCCCCCAATATGCTTTATAACCCCACATATGTCACTGCCCCCCCTAGAAGTGCCACTCTCACCCCCCCTCACTTACCAATGCATCCCCAGACTCCCTGGTGTCTAGCAGATGGTGGACATCTGTGCGATGTGCGCAGACAGCCTCCTCTGCCTGAATTTCAGCCGCAGCTTATGACTGAGACACACCGGCTGAAGTGCCGGCACCAGAGGTTGTCTACATGCAGCACAGCCAGTGAATGTCCACGTTACATGCATAGGCATCCGCCGCTGCCGGCACTTGATGGCGGAGCACTGGAAGGTTATGCAACACAGTGCTCCACCATTAAAGCCTTTGGGCAGCGGAAGTTGTCCACACACATCGCACAGACATCTGTGGCTGCTGGAGAAGAGGATCCAGGTCCCCAAAGCGCTGTGGGGGACCTGGATCATAACCCTGCTGCTTACCTGCAGCAGGGATAAATTAAAAAAGATCCCCCCCCTGCACCCGAAACTGCATGTCCCGGGCATCTGGCGATACAAACTGCACATCCCTGCACTAATCCCCAAATATAGGCCATACCCCCACTTTAAAGACCTAAAGTGGGGGGAGTGCAGCCTATATTCGGGCCAATATAGTACATATTAATGTTTATAAAGAAAGTACTACAACCTCACACGCAACTCCAAAATGCACATTATCTTGAAGCTTAGTATAAGTCTAAGTGATTTGGGTCGCTATAACCTATGGGGAATTTTGGCCAGATAAATACCTTATCACTATTGTAATAAAACCCTTTTGTTTAACCAGTAGCCGTCATAAAGCCTTTAATATTAAAGTTACAGGGAGTTTCCCGGTGCCTGGTAGTGACTGTTAATACATTGATTAGAAGTTAAATAAAAACTTTTCCTATGGTTGGCAGAGTACCTTTAGTGCTCGCTGGACATACGATTGAAAGTGTGGCTATATTAGAAGTAAACTAAAAAAGGTGGCCGCGTAAAGACATTGGTTCGGAGGTATAGTCTGGCAAGAAACATGCTTCACATTAACAAAAAGAATCAACTCATCTATCAAGAAGTCATTTTTTGCTGGACAAAATACAATCATGGAATTATACAGATTTACACCCCAAAAGCTGAACATTCCCAGCCAGTAACCTCTTGCTAAGAAAAGTAGCTTAATGCACAGACAAGAGTTCACAAACTAGTGTGCGTACACGAATGTGTAAAGGCATGGGGAGCCATTAAAGCTTACACTCCAGAGGGTTATTATGGCATCGGTGAGATGTAAGGATCAGAACGCTTGTGCTTACTGGTGACGGCTAGTCAGTGACCAGCCATCCTAAACATGTGGGTTTTCATAAATTTAGAACTTTGAAGGGTGCCAAAAGAATGAAGCATCGAGGTTGTAGCGTGGAAACTAAGCACAGCAGGAGAAATCAGAAAATAGTATAAAGTGGAGGTGTATTAACAGCATTAAAGGTCAATGAAGACATTAGGAAGGTGGCAGGAGGCCAGTGGTGGGACACATTGAGATTTGGAGAGGACAGAGGTGAAGGAGTCCAGCAGCAATGTTCTCAACATATTTTGCCAGATGGTAGAAGGGCATTGTAGTTTAGTTATATGGAAAAGCTTTCACTTTCTCTTATCTGCCATCCATGTTTCTTCTGGGGGATTTTGAGCAGGGCCACCCGTTTCTTTAAGTTATGTTCTAACCTTTGTACAGCTCGGTGGAATAGGCTGGCACTACCCAATACAATATAATCCTAACCAAATATCTGGTTTCCTTCTTTTAGTGTAAAATAAAACTAAAGGTAAAGAAAAGATGGCTGTTTTAGTAGAATGCGTGGTCTGAAAGATCTAGCGTTTGTGCCAGGAAATAGTTTATTTCCAAGGCAGCTGCTAAGCAGAAAAAAAGCACAACTTCAGCAAAAGATATTGGGTAGTTCAACTTTGCTATGGATGTTTAATAACCCTGTGCTTAAGCATTTATACAAGGGAAACGTAACCCTGGCCAGAAGCAGACAATGCTTTGGGTTTGAGGCACTTATATCCGGCGAGGTTAAAAAATAAAAAGGAAAGGTAAAACAAGGACATGAGGACATCTGGCAGAACCATTATACGATTCTGTGCAATATATGTAAACCTGCCTGTTTGGGTATAAATACTACAATAAAGAGACATGTTTGTATATATGTTTACAGACTGAATGAGATCCTTATATGAATGCTAAAGTTGTGATCACTTATTACTTTGTGCCTCACTGCTTTTTTTCTTAAGACACAAATAAAAAGCTTAAAAATGATTAGGTATGAGAAAAGTCATTTGAAAGGCGTATTTATCCTATTTGATATATCTTGCACTTTTTATAGTGAAATGCTCACCTCGGTTTAAAAGTTTTACTGAAGGTGAAGCTCGGCTTAAATGTTGCATGTATGCAATTCTAATAAGCATTTTGTGGTTTATTTGTAAACAGACAGTTATCTGTTTAATTAACTTTCTATCGGCTAGGACTTGGCAATCTGGACATATTTCAAGAAGCGATGATGTGACTTATACAAAACCTTGACAAGAATTACTGTTGCTACATGGGTACAAATGAATACTTAATAGGTCTCAAGAGTCCTTAAGTCAAGAAATGCCAGCTTTGCCGTTTGGCATTGGTTCAGATGATCGTATCCGGCTACACTCCCTGTCCGTGCCAGGATAAACTCACAGAGTCATTGGGCTTTCTAAGGTGCAGCAGTGACTACACTTCAAAACAGGAGCATGCTTCCAGTAATATGCTAGTAATACAGGGAAGCCTTTATAATAGGTGTCCTAGTTAAGTAAAGGACAGCATCCTATCTAAGAGGACTTCTGTCCAGACTCACACAGGTTAAAGAAAGGGGATAAGAATGTTGTGTACGAATCTCCACAGGTGACAAATCCTTAAACAGAAGGAAACATATTTAGAACCCCGCATTATGCTTAAATCTGAAAGAAAAACACAACCAGTCCTTGTGGGACAGGATAATTACAATGCAAGGACAGGAGCAGATGGACCAGGTATCACTAATTACAAGCCACATTTCTTTGTTATAACTGCAGCGCAGGGTTGTTTTCTTTTCCCTGTAATGCATGTCAGTCCTGAACAGCCGGAACAAATATTAATGGGATTTCATGTGTTAAATTACATGCAGTCCTTCGCACAACATTCACGTTCACCCACCTATATCTGTGTGCCGGGTGTGGTTATGTCATATAAACCTATATATTTCTCTTTTTGATGTCACTACGTGGCATATAACATAATTTTCTCATTCTCAGATTATATGCATATTGGGCAGAATTTGTATGGTTTGAATTAAGATGGTGAGTTCAACTGAACTAAACTAGGAAATAGCATTGCTAAAAATAGAATTGTACGCTTATTCTGTGAACATTTGCTATTAACATAAAAAGGAACCTTTGGCCAAAAGGGAATATAATCCTAATTTCTGTGGAATCTGATGGTTCATAGGAAGGAACTAAGACATTACACTATTGACCGCAACCAAAGGTTGAACTTTGACCAAAAGGTCTTGGCCTTGTGTTGGAATAATGCAAGATCATTTCTTATCAACCTTAACAGGAAACTGATTCAGGAAGAGGAAGAAAGACTCTAAAATAAGTTAGAGAAGTTGCATTATAGAAAACACATCTGAACAGGAACTCTAAGAAAACCTAATCCCTGACAAAATAGTTTAGAAGTCAACTAACCAAAGAAGGCTCCAAACGTTGGCACGTGCATAGTTGCACCACTTCTGTTGAGGCATATGATGGTTAAAACATGGCAGAACTGACTATGATGTCATAGTGAAGCATCATCCCTCCAGAGGGATGGGTGCAAGATACTAGATCATGCCTCACACCCAAGGTTGGGTTGGTCAAAATAAAGTTTGTCGGTGGACATTTCAGTAAATGCTCCACCAGCTCCGTCACAAACAGTGTCCAGGTAAAGAGATTTTACATAAGTCTATGCCCAAGAAGCATTGTAAAATCACAGCCTCTCTGGATACCAGTGATCCTAAGGATTACTCAGTCTGCCTAGACAAATCTTAGTCAGCGTTAGTCAGATACCAGAGGGAGACGGAATAAAAAAGTCTTTGGCTGCCCTTGATGGGTTTCTAATTGAGTGCACAAGTTATGAGATAATTGAAGCGCACGCTTCACTTAAAGATCGGATAAATTATGGATGCGCCAACAAACTCCTTTATAGGTCTATTCACTGAGGAAGAAAAGCTAAATGAAAAGCCAGCACCACATTAATAGGTCTGATGCTCTCTAAAAATAATAAAAATGCAAAGGGTTAACCTTTCAGCCATTCCTGTGCCAAGCAGAGGGCATTGCTGAGCTTGCACATTTTACCAATGCTCTATGTATCAAAGGATACACATACCCATGCAGATACTAAATGAATGGGCCATATACAGACCGGTGGTGACTTTGCATTTGTGCAATATATTGTTTGGAGACTGTTAGGGCTAAAATATTTCTTCCAGGTACCTGAACAGCACTGGCCACTTTATTAGGGGGAATAAATCTCTTAAAACAAAACTGCCCATTGATTTAAATAAAAAGATGAAGGGAGGAAAGATCACACGAGAAAGTCCATTTGATTTTAGACTGACCAGTGAGCTATTAATAAATGTTGCCACTGGTTAAAAGAGGGGAGAAATGACAAGGATCCTCCAGTTACTGAATATATATCAAGGAATGGCCTTATTCCAATCTCCCCTCCTTAAAAGCTAGGTCAAAGTTACAGTAATTGGAGTTCTGGAGGGCAGGGCTGAACAAGTCAGATGTAGCACACATTCCTAAAACATCGCCCCAGGTCAATGATTTAACATTGGATTTTTCACTGTTGATTGCATTGATGCAGCATTAAGGCAACATCTATGCCCAATCAATATTGCCTACCTACTCTGTCAGCAATACCCGGAGATATCAACCTAACAGACCCACAACTTACAGAAAAGATTAAAAAAAAATGCCTAACAAAGAACCCTAACAAATGTTAAACCAAACACCTACAGATATTCAGTGATTCACTAATTGGGATAACCAAGCGAGCCCTAACACTCCATCTGATGAAAAACAAACCCCATATTTTGGGACATTCATGCTGGAGGTAGTTTTTACCTACCATCAAATTGATGCATAATATTATGGTGCCAGATCCAGAAAAGGACATCTAGGAACTGCCCAAACTCAGGGGAAATAAACAAAAACTAAGACTAAGGGGGCAATCTGAGAACTGCCAGAGAGGGTAATACCTGATCTTTCATAGAAAGGTCTTACCTGTGCATGTATTTACAAATTCTTGGTATTCTGAACCTTGATCCCCTGGTACTATTGTAGAGCCATCATATTTAAAGGTTACCCTAGAAGAATACATATATGTGATTAGGTGACATCATGGCATTGCTATTTGATATATATAAAGGTTACATATTAATCAAACTAATGCTGATTCAAAAGGCTTCCCTCGAAGCCCTTACATCTTTCTTAGCTACATATATTTTGTATCAACAAACTATGCAACAATATTAACAATATTAAGACTGTTTACTAATATCCGATTTAAGACTTTGATGAGACTTACCAGCTAACTCCATTGGTGTCGTCCCTCACTAGGTTATATGCTTCTCTGCAAGCCTCTTTATCAATTTTGGTTGCCATCTGGGTTGCTCCGAGTCCTCTTCGGGGTTCACTGAGGTGCAGAATGAAGAACAGCCCCTCCTAAATCCCCTAACCAGATGAGCGCAGGCTGATGAATGAATCCAAGCCCAGAGCAGGGTAAGTGAACGAGCTCGGTGGGTACAGCCCTCCTACAGCTTCTGGTCTCACAGCTCCACTGAATGAGCAGCACAGCAGCGGGTTAACCCTTCGCACTGAGTCAGCAGCAGGCATCTCCCATTGGTGCAGATAATACTTTTCTGCAGGAGGGGAGGGGTTTGGTGCATGTAATATTAATGCCACTGCAAAAAAAAAGAAAAGGAGGTTGGAATCACCCCTTTGGCTTTGCAGTCTGATGGTTTCACCTTGCCTGCTTCCTGTTTGATGATTACAATGTAGCAAAGCATTACTGGGACACCAATGCGGGTGATGTCACGAAATGGTAGGAGAAGACCCAAAATCCACACTATATCCCTGTGCTTAATAAAGGCAAACCAGGAAGTGAAGGGATTCTTTACTGTTCCAAACAGCACTGTCTGCATGTGTCACAACAGATGTCTTTGTAAGCCTTTGTGAGACATCTTTGCTTTGAGTGTTGTGCATTGTTATTTCCAAAGAAAAAGATCAACATGAAGAAGAGAATAAGGCAAAAGTGTCGCTGACTATACACTGGGGAGAGCAACAGGGGACCCAGCTTCTACCTCTGCAGGTAGGAAGACTTTTGGGGTCAATAGGGGGTAAATTATGCTGTCCCCGAGAGCTGGGGTGTAATAAAGGGTTAATGTGGTTATGTCTGGGGATAGTAGACATTTGTTGCATGTTCTGCCAATGCTGTGTTTGTAAAAACCTTTACATTGTCACTGGGTAACAATGACGGGTGCAATTACCCCCCACCCCAGGAATCACGGAGGGCATGGGATGGGGGTAATTGGGGGGGGGTATTAAGAGTCTGGTACTGTAAATCTTAACGCTCATGGATGTAGACCAGGCTCAAGTGTGTTTGTACAGAGAAAACATGGTCCTATCTAAAGCTTACACCCCCCTCTGGTGTCTCAAACGGGAAATTGCAAACATTCGCTTCCTGTAGAATGAAAATATTGTGAAAACTAAGCAAACATTTGTTATTGTTAACTAAAGTTGCACAGGTTTAGTGTGAAAGGCAGGTTTATAGGATTACCCCCACAGAAAGATAGAAATATTAATATCTCCACTTCTACCACCAGTGTCATTATAACCTACCAGTGGAAAATAGAGTGAGTGGTACCTGCTAGGACACTTCCAGTGCAGCAGGAGACCCAATATGGTCCCAGGCTTTTATTGCCCCAAATCAAAGAAAAACCTACCCCTATTCAGAAGTCTTGATATACCGCAGCATTCCCTGACTAACAAATTGGCCAGCTAAACTGGTTCCCAGTATAAAACAAAACAGAATACACACCAAACTTATTCCCCAAAGTCCTCTCTCCTACCAGCCCACCTTGTAGCACACAGGTGCTCAGGGACACCTCCTGCTCCTTCCAAGCTGCAGAGAAAATGCAGCAGCCTCTTCACAGTCAGAAAGGAAGACTGTCTCCTCCACCCTGTATTTATACCACATGGCAGATTTAAACCCGGGGCACCTGTGTTAATGGGACCAGCAATTAACCCATTAGTCACTGGGATAAACTGCTCTTCCCAATCTCCTGCTTACATAGAAGCCATCTTTCACGCTGTGTCAATATATATATATATATATATTTATATATATATATATATATATATATATATATATATATTTATTCATAGCTTTATATATATATATATAGAGAGAGAGAGCATTAGTTCCCTAACAGGTATATAACCAAAGTTATTCAGTAATGGTGGCAGTATACAAGCCTTGCTGAATGATAATAAAATAGGGTATATATATATATATATATATAACAGCACATATTATTGTTGAGAGAATCTCCTGCATGCGGTACTTGTCTGCGAACTTGCTCAGGATTATTGGTAGGTAGAACAGAGGTTTGCCGGAAACTATGAGAAGGTTCTACTTTATAAATCCAGAGGTAGAATAACTTTTTATTTCATTTATACAGTGCCCTGAAGCACATATAGATATAATAGTTTATGTCCTGGATAGGACAAATAGTTCACCCCTGCAGGGGAAATCTGTATTTTTGTATACTGTATGATGTCATATAATAGAGGAGAAACAACAACAAAAAGGCTGTGACACTCCCCACTTATAAAAAGATCCCAATCCTCTGTGTAACCTTAACTCAGAATTAAGGAACCTGTCGGCTCCTAACAAGTCATATGATTAACGGATCTGTACACAGAAAGTAGGACTTGGAACAAACGTTGTGAATTAAACTACTGTGTTACATCATAATCCTACCGCTGCAATGCTTCTGCTATGGTAATTCTGCGTTCACTTCCACAATGGAAGCATTGACAGCTACCACCGGTAACATGGCGTTCCCACATACGTTAATCTGCTGTCCATGAACTCCGACTGCATTCCTCAACCGTGAGACCTGTTGGCTCCATAACTGGGTCATTCCAGACAGAAGATGTTTTAAATGAAGGTCGGGAGGTGAGATTACAATGGCGGGGAGTAATACAATTATATTTGGCGAATGCACTCCACAAATAATGCTTTGTTGTCACAGTGCTACTTAGCCGGTGGAAATGACCTCAATATTAACAAATGCATGGGTGAACTCTGTTTATAATTTAAACAGCGGCAAACACGGCCTACGCTTTGCCTGCTTTCTTGAAAGGCTAAGTGCTAATGCTCAATTATATAGTCTTTGTAGTAAATTGCAAATAATATGTAGTTAAAGCTGATGTGTGACAAATGCCACATGACCTTGGACCGCCACATGGTTTTATGTTGTCAAATATACAGAATGCAAATTGTCTGGGGCAAAAGTTGTAATTTTGAAGCAAAACACATTTAGAACCTTTCATCAGTTGTTCTTTCAGGGCAACCTATTCCATATCATTCTAACATAGAATTTTGGTTGAAAAATTAAAGTAGATACTTACAAAAATTCTTTGTTGAAATAAGACATTTTTTATATACTAGTGTCTTTGTGATACAAAGTATTAGTTGTAGGAAGATTGTGTATCTATAATAAACAAAGAGCGGTAACTGTATTTATCTGTATCTGTAAGACCACCGTGTTTAGTGTTGGTTGTCTTGATGATATACAAGATATACAGTTATCCGTAGATTGCATTACTCCGTGAGGCAAACTAAAATGTTCATAACCTCAAACGTCTTCTTGTAATATATTCTTTCTAGAAAGCTGTTGATAGGGTCTTGCTTCTATTTCTTCAGGGCGCCATCTATAAGGCCATGGAAGGGTCTAGGCAGACACGGATCTCGAGACCACACAAGATCAGTGAGTCTTCAAAGGTATGGCTAATATGACATAAACATATACTTGAGAGCGAAGAATGAAAAACTCACAAGCTATTTACATTTCTTCATCTTAATATTTAGCGGTTGATCCATTGTACATCATTACACTTCTTTGTTTATTTGTTGTTTAGCTGTACAGATGGACAGATAACTCCAGCCAAATTCTTCGTGGCTTGAATGAACAAAGACAAAGAGGTCACTTCTGTGACATAATTTTGGTTGCCGACGACCAGAAAGTGCCAGCCCACAGAAGTCTTCTGGCTGCGTGTAGTGACTACTTCAATTCTATGTTCACCATTGGCATGAAGGAGGCTCATCAGAAGGAGGTGGAATTGGTGGGCGCCTCGTATATAGGCCTCAAAGCTGTCATTGACTTTTTGTATAACAGTGATTTGTCACTGGACGGAGGGAACATCGATTATGTCTTGGAGACGGCTCATCTCTTGCAGCTTTGGAAAGTGGTGGACTTCTGCTGTGAGTACTTGGAAAATGAGGTTAATGAAGATAACTATCTCTATCTCCAGGAGCTGGCTTCCATTTATAGTCTAGAACGTCTGGGTTCATACATCGACACTTTTGTTCTACGTAATTATGGCACACTTTCCTTCACAACTGACTTCTTGCAAAATGTCTCTGGCCAGAAATTATGCCAGTACTTAACGAGCAACCAAGTGCAGCATGTCAGTGAACACGACCTTTTGCAATCTGCCCTTCAGTGGCTGACCCATTGCCCTGACAGGGAAAGCCAAGCGTACCAGGTCCTCCAGAACATTCGCTTCCAGCTGATTCCTAAAAGTGATCTTCTACATCGAGTAAAGCCTGCAATATGCTCTCTCCTCCAAAAAGAGGCAAATTGCCAGAGCTTGGTGGAGGAAGCTCTCCATTACCATAACAGTGTTGCGGCACAGCCATTGCTCCAGAACACACGCAACACTCTCCGCACAGGTATCGAAAGGCTACTTTTTGTTGGTGGGGAAGTCTCCGAACACTGCCTGGAGCTCAGTGATGATGTCTGCAGCATGGACACCAAGAAGGAGCAGTGGCTGTCTGAGACACAGCTTCCGGCCCGAAGAAGTCACCACTGCGTAACAGCTCTAGGCAACTTCATCTATGTCGCCGGAGGAAGTTTCTCAAGGGACAATGGTGGAGACGCCGCCTCTAGTCTTCTCTACAGGTATGATCCCCGCTGGAGTCAGTGGATCAAGGTGAGACTTGGGTGGTGTTTCAAGTAGTCCATGGCTACTATGGCATTGCAAAGCCATAATCCATCTCCAGAAATACATGGTAGTGTTCTAGTTTCCATAACACCATACAGTCAAAATTCATACTAAACGTCACCTGTCATTATAACACAATGTTTTCAAAAGCAAAACTGATAGTAAACAGACGTAGGAGTACATCATCAATGCCACTGGATATTCATGTGGCAAAAGATTGTTCTGATTCACTGAGTAAATAGAAGCAGATAGGTCTGTGCCTGCTTTCAGGTATGAGTCAGTGTAAATAAAGGAGCTCTGGACATACAAAGTCTTCTGAATTATGTTATTTGTTCCAGTATAAAATAAAAAGGCAACCATCCTCAGCTTCTATTCTAGCAAAGTTCTGTTGAAAAGCGAATATAAGGGCCTGAGAACCAGTGTTGGTGGTAATTGCTTATCGATGTGGCTGTTATTATCCGTATTGGCACTGCTGGGGATGCGGTAACGATGCAATATTGATTAGTTAACTTTCCAAGGTTTGTAAAGTGATTAGCAACATCTCTTACTGCTCCACACATCAGCAGACAGATGTACGTATCGTTTGTGCAGGTTGCATCCATGAACCAACACCGAGTGGACTTCTATTTGGCTTCGGTGGCTGATAAACTGGTTGCGGTGGGGGGACGGAATGAAAACGGGGCCATGTCTTCAGTTGAATCCTACTGCCCTCAGCAGGACACCTGGACCTATGTGTCGGAGCTGCCAAGGTAAATCTTTAAATGATTAACAGCCTAACTTAGTCAGACATGTCGGGTGTCAGGATTAAAGGTCAAGTTTATTAATAAGAATATCAAATCTTGTGTGTAACAGAAATGCTGTTTCACCAATTCGAGGCTCTTGAATGTTCTTCAATGGAACGAATAAGAAGGATGAGTTTTAAAGCAAATCATGGACGGTTACCATCCATTGAATAACTTAATTAATTTTTCCGTAAGCTTTTAGTGTTGTTTTTTTCCTTTCCTTTATTTAGCTTTAGTGTCAGGAGAAGCCGAGCCAGTAAATGATGCAACGCTAGCGCAAAAACAAAACGGGGTGTGTGTGGACATGTTTAATGCTCCCGGTGGATTACTGCGTAGCGTTAGAGAAGCAAAAAAATGAAATTGGATCTGGATATTACAGATATGAATACAAATAGCTGTAAAAGTGTAAAAGTAAACATAGCTTTTGCTCGGCATGCTTTAACTCTAATTATTATTACAGTTACAAATAATAATAAAAAAAACAAAGCAAAATAAGAAAGGCATTGTTACAGTTGCAAATGTAGAAGGTTAAAGGAAGTGTCTTCTTATCCTGGCAGTCTTCCACTATTTCTTTACAGGATAATAAAATCTTAATTTCTTTGGGTTTTAACAATCAGCATCGCCCCGTTTATGTTAAGACACCCTGTCCTTATCAAAACTCCAATAAAGATGATACCTTGATGGCATTCTGGAAAGGCTTAGGTCTCCAGCCTGATGTTTGGGTGGAGGAGTCATCCCGTTACTTGCGAGAAGGAACTATAGGGCTCCTATACATGACTGTGGTTTATGATGAGTTAGTGTATTTGCGGCAAATGATATAAGGAGGTACATTATGGCGCTAGGGCTTTGATATATTCTGCTTCTGTTCCAGGTTCACCTACGGCCACGCTGGAACTGTACACAAGGAGTTTATCTACATCTCAGGAGGGCATGACTATCAGATCGGGCCTTACAGGAAAAACATGCTTTGCTATGATCATCGTGCAGATGCTTGGGAGGAGAGGAGGCCTATGATCACTTCCAGAGGCTGGCACAGCATGTGCACACTAGATGACAGTATTTACGCTATAGGGGGCAGCGATGATAACTTGGAATCTATGGAGCGTTTTGATATACTGAGCGTGGAGTGCTACAGCCCCCAGTGTAACCAATGGACGCGAATATCCCCCTTGCTGCAGCCTAACAGCGAATCTGGGGTGGCCGTCTTGGACGGCAAGATATACATCCTAGGAGGGTACAGCTGGGAGAACACTGCATTTTCCAGAACCGTGCAACTGTATGACAAGGAGAAAAATAAATGGTCCAGGGGAACTGACTTGCCCAAAGCGATTGCCGGCGTGTCTGCTTGTGTCTGCGTCCTGAAGTCTGGGTCGGAAGACAGAAACAAGAAGACCAAGACAAAAAGGCACTCGGACAGGGGCTGGTGATCTGGCAGCTGGGGTGGAATAAAACCTTTACTCCGAGCGTAGAGGTCAACTGATCATCCAGAAACCTGCCGGCTTTCCCTTTATAAAGTCATTCACAAAGGATACATGACATCGAAGTACTGCGCTCCACTTAGTGTGCTAATTAGTATACTGATATTAAAAGGTCGCATACTATTAAAAACGGCACGCAAGACAAATTCATTTATAGCAAACCATTTTTATGATTTTAACACACTTTGATGTTTTTTTTCCTGTTACGCTCATAGAGCAAAAGTGATGAATGTGAGTTTCACTTGGCCCTTCTACCTCAATGACACGATGAACAATGAGATACCCATCAGGAGAGACTATGAGGAGGTTATGAAATGCATTTATACATAGGATAAAAAATACTTCAAATAAAAACACTTGCAGGTTATAGAAGTCCGAAGAAGTTACTGGTTGGTGGATAAATTAACCAAATGTCACCATTCCTACTGAAATTCCGCCACTGTTTGTGTGTTTGTTAGTAGCTTCATAATAGAAAATGTACATCGGGTGCTGACATCATAATGTTTTTTAATGCTTTGCCAATGGAAATGTTTTGTATTGTTCTATTGCTCTATAGGCTCAAATAGCAAGCGTGCACTGTCTGTTTATTTTTCCCGTGTGCGAGTTACATCTTGTGAAACTGATCATTTTATAAAGTTCCAGCTTATTTTTAAATGCTGTTAATGAGATATTGTGAACCCTCTACACCCAACATCAATAAAAAATATGTGTATATATATATATACATAAATATATAATGCATTCTGATTATAAGAGACTTTCTTCTATTCCTCCTTTAGTATGTGGAGTTTAGAATTCATTGGTCATGCCACTCTTTCGGTTGGTAAATAAATCTGATTATACATATTGAATCTGCATGACTACATGACATGCACTTAACTAAATATTTGCTTTGTTGATGAAAAACGACAAAGGTTTCTTGTATTGGGCAGACAATTATAATAATATATATAAAAAATAACACGGCATCGGGAGAACAAAATGTATTTTGGATTCTCAAGCAACTTAAAAATATCTTTTATATAGTGTGTTTTGAAGCTGACCAAGCACTTGGCTAGTGAGAAGGACCCCAAGTGGGGAAACCCCATTTCTTTTACTGTTACCCCTCTTTATCCTCCCCACCTCACAATAAGCCTGGAGGGGTCAATGGAATGCTAAAGGCCTTTATTGGATGATTGCATCATTCCGTGATGTATTAACTGAGGTTCTAGAGGAAAACTGGCCGCCCTCCAGCCTGTTCAGAAATATAAAATCAAGAAGTATGCGATATTTCGGTTAATTTCACAACAGATGTTTCAAAACGGCAACAACAAAGTATCAAAACGTTACTTTCCGTTCTGTCCTGACAAACCCAACTGTTTATTCTTCCCACTCCTTATCCACACACTGTCACTACGCTCACTGTCACACACACACACTCACTACACTCACTGTCACTGCGCTCACTGTCCCTGCACTCCCTATCACACACTGTCACTATGCTCCCTGTCACACACACTGTCACTGCGCTCTGTGTCACACACTGTGACTACGCTCATTATCACACACTGTCACTACGCTCAGTCACACACATTGTAACACACTGTCAATATGCTCACTGTCACACACACAGTCACGATCACACACTGTCACTACGCTCACTATCACACACTGTCACTATGCTCACTGTCACACACACTGTCACTATCACACACTGTCACTATCACACACTGTCACTATGCTGACTGTCACACACACACACACACACACACACACACACACTGTCACTGCCATGTTCTCTCCCGCCCTCTCGTTCGTTCAGTGTCACATGACCAACCCCGAGCGCCTGCGCCTCCCCCGCCTCTCGCTCATATTGCGCATGCGTAAAGCCCTCGGCAGCTAGCGAGGGGTGTTTACACGCGCGCGCGAGAAGATGGCGGCGGCGGGGGAAGCAGCATGAGCGGCCTCACTCATTGAAACGGATCGCCATGGCCTCCCCTAGCGCGCAGGTACGGAGCAGGCAGCTCGCTGTTGGTGCACACACCGGGACCCTCACTACTTGGTGTCACCGGGGGGTGTTATTGAGGGTGGGCTGGAAAGAAAGGCGCTGCAGCGCTGTTAGGCCCGGCCTGATTTCTGCAGCCTCATTGGAGCCATCGCGGGGCTTGGGTGGTGGTAAGCGGACTAGGCCCCGAAGGGCCGCGGCAATCCCGGGGCAAGTGGCACAAGGTCCCCGGGCGTTTGCAAGCGGCATGCCTTTTCCGTTTGCTTTATTAAGCCGCAGCCCCCGTAATGCAGTAAATCGGCACGGCAGTCAGGCGCCCTCCATCCCTAACCCCTATTCGTGTACAGCACAGCGCCTGCATGGGCAGTAGCGCAGCACCCTCGGCTTCCACGCACACCAGACCCGTGACACGGGGGAGGCTGTAGTGAAAGTGGGCAGGGAGAGTGTGATCACAACCGTAATCCATTCATTCACATAAGCGTATGTGTGTGCTGGGGATCCGGGCGGCATTGAAAGGTCATTCCTTATAGCGGAGGGCCACAGGTACCCCTAATAACTCCTGGGGGGTAAGCGACAAACCTCTGCCGAACAAAGAGGGCAGCGTGTCGGCCATGCTGGGGGCCTCTAGTGATTTCGGGTTTGGATCTGCTGGAAGCCCGGTGTATGAGGATAGTGTCACACAGGGCTGGGTTATGGACAATATTTAGGTTTGTTTTGGTAAATATTGTGATAAGTGTACGGGATGCGTTCTATTTACAAACATTGTTGTGATACTAAGCTGCAGGTCTGTAGTAAAGCCCACTCCCTAATCATATTGCGTGTGCTCAGGTTTATAATGGGCTCTGCCTTTTGCATAAATGTCTAAATGGGTAAATGTTAAACTGGGATCACACCTGGGTTTGGGAGTTTTAGCTGGAATTTTGGGGATGGTAGGGTTAAAATTAGCTTTTTCACAGAATGTAACTTTTCACTTAAAAATTTTACTTGGGGAGCGAGCTTCTTCTGAGAAGCAGGGGTTATATGCGTCCAGGAATCAGGTGCGGGGAGCCTGACATAGTTCTGGACAAAACTAACCAAATGCAATTTATTTTGAAGTAGTTTAGCACAGAAGGAGTTAAAAAAAAGCAGCTGTTTTTAACCATTGTTAATTATTTATTTTATATGGCGCCATCAAATTCTGTAGCGCTGTACAATGGGTGTATAACAAGTAGTATATAATGTAACAATTTGACTTGGAGACAACAGGTGAGGAGGGCCCGGCTCAAACGAGCTTAACAGCTGTACCCTAATTAATTAGCGCAGGTGTATGCTTCCAAATGGCAGCAAATTAGTCAAATTAACCATTTCAGTACGGCAGTGTGTAAAGAAATGGCGCAGCAGACCTATGGGGTTCCAAGTTTGTTTAAAAATTTCGTTTGAAGGCAGTGTAGGCATTGTGGCAGCGCCCCCGAGTGGCCGCGATGGTCCTGAAACAAAATGCTGCCAGGTGATGTGTTGCAACAATGGCGAAGCATGGAAATATGCGCTACTGCAACAAAACTATATCTTCCTAGACGTGTGAGCTAATACGCTTTCATAAGAACAGAACGATAAAACTACTAAACGACTAAACTGCCGCTGGTGGCTGAGCAGAAACAAGAAGCACGATTAACGGGATTCCAATTAATCAGCTTATTAGTGTTTTTAACCGCCTCCCGTAACGATTCAGTAATGAGCAGCCCTGTACTCTGTAGCGGCCCTACAGCTGCGTTACCAGGTGAGTGGAACGGCTCACTGTAGCTAATATTGTTTGAAATATCTTTACTCTGGTTCCAGGGCTGCCTTGCTGCCAGGTTCGTTAGTGCATTATTGTGCTAACGAGCTCTCTGCGTAACGAGTCTGCTGTTGTAACCGTATCAGGAGTAAAGGGCTCCGGTGTTTGCAGATGTATTAAAGCTTGTGAGCTGCACTTACATTTCCAGCGGAGCACGAGGCTGTTGGAATGGAATTGGGTTTCCTTTTGTTTTTTTGACCGCAGATCTGTGCCGCTGCATATAACTTCTTGTGCTTAGAGGCTATATAATTATCCATATTGTAGCATTAAGGCCCGATTGGGAGTTCTGCCTGTTGGTTCCGGTTTAGGAGATGAGTGGCCCAGCCTTCTGATATTACATCCCCGGTTATAACTGGAGTTTAGCATGGTAAGAAGAAACGCATGTTATGTTGCTGTTACTGCATGCACCTTGATGAGCATATTCGTTATTTGTGTTATACCTGGCTCATGAGGTGGCCTAAAGATAAAAATAATTACACGTATGTAACAGCCTTGGGTATGTTTGTCATACATTGAATCCTGGTGTCACCAGTTAAAAAATTTAGTGTTTGCTGTTTCCACATCCTCCTGTGTGATCCTCGTCGACGTGCCGCTGTCATGCAGTGAGATTCCTAGTCGGTTTTAATTAAAAAAAAACGACCAGAGCCTCAGGGTAATCTTAACGAAGAAAGCGGCGGATAGGAAGAGTACACCACGTGAAATGTGGCTGTTTGCACAACTTCAAAACTGCCTGCAGAGGTTTGAACAGAGTAAAATATACATATATAAATTATATATGTATAAATCATTTAGGAGGGCTATGTAGGCACCGCACAAGTGGCACAGTAAGTTCTGCAGACTGTGATGAAATATAACAGTCGTTTTCTGTGCTGTAGTAGATGTTTTATCCACTGCGATGCGCGATCAGATTTGGAAGGGATGGTATGTGTTGGCTGTCCCACTTGCCCCAGATTGCTAGTAATTAAATAGTTAAAGATTTACAACAGTTAATGTTTTTCGTTGGCTCCGGGATATGATTGACTGCTTTTACCCCCCTCCCTGTTGAGTTTGGAAATATGCTGACTTTGTCTCCTTCGTTTTGCTCAGATATCTTATCGTTGTGTCACAATACTGAGTATTTGGTGAGGGTGTGAGTGCTTGCTTGAAAATGCTTAATGGTCTAAACATGACACTTTTAGGAAGTAAAACATTCTCTGTGCAAATTGGACTTAAAAAAAGTGTCAAGTCCGTAAATCAGAGCTCAGTTGGGTGTCAGCAGGTAAAACTCATGGCAGTTTAGTATTCATCTATCTGGTAGCGCTGAAATACATCTAGAGAGAGGGTCTCTTTAGTAGATACTTATTTTTGCCGAGGTTTTTGTTGTTTTACTGATATTTGGTAGTATGACGGTCTATATGAGATCGGCAGCTGGGGAATCTCTCTGCCCGGTTATCGTTCCCGGGTCATCCTGATGTCTCCTGCCTGCGAGGTCCTGCTTCCCCACAGATGAGTGGTTACGTAGCTTAACAATTCTTATAAATATGCACGCTGGTTTTGTATTTATTGCAGATTTTGTTAAAAAAAAAAACTAACCAGAACGTTGCATGATCTAGTTTTGAAGCGCCAACTTCACTGAGTTCTGCTTAATGTATAGATATGGAGGAGGATAGTTATTTTTTTTTAAAGAAAATGTAATAAATGTGGTAAATTTGACACATACCACTATATACTGTGTAGCAAATACACAAAGGTCTTTGTTTTAATAGGATTTGCTGGCCCGGGGCCTGCGGATTACTGTCATTTGTCACATTAGTGCCATTTCAGCAGTATGGATGTACATGTCCAAAGAATGGCGCATGCTGTAACTGCACTTTTCTGTGGCTGTTCTGAGCGTGTAACCATCTCGGGATTAAACTGTATTGTGTGGAACAAACGGCCTTCTGGGAAAAAAGCTACTTTTGGTTTAGGAAAGGTGAATTAATAGGTGTTCTGATATTGCTCGGTGTCTCTTATGAATTGTTACACCTTTAATAAAAATGGCATAGTCCGCTATTAAAATTCTGCATTGTTGTAGTGTTTGATTTATGCCGTTCTGAGGCCACAATCAACGTTTTTTGACACAGTTTTCCATACATCTGTCTGAGGCAGGAATGGGCAAAAGTTATCTCTAACTCACGCGATGCTTAACTCGCCAAAAGAATCGCTGAGGATTATGGTATTTTTAATTCTCTGTACTTTGCCCATCCCTAATCTGACTCTTACACTTGTTTGTTAAATGGATTATTGCCGACATCCTACATAAAGCTGCTGTTCTGAAAGCTTTGTTTAATATTCTTTGCCTACTACGGGTATGTGACTGGTGTTCTGCAAAGAAAGAGATGAAAACACTAAGCGTTTCTGCGTGCTTCTAATAACCGGTTCTTATTTGGCCGGTGAATAGGTCCGTAAAAGCTCTGATCAGTTGGGCTAGAGAACTAACTTGCCGCCTCTTTATACAAAGGAGTACGGTATGGAATCTCTACAAGATGTAGAACCATTCTAAATACCAGAGGCCAAACACTAGAAAAGTTGGGCTCAATAGCTTTTGTATCCTTCAGTCTAGAAGGGTCCGACCTCCCGAGCTTGCTGCCAAAAGAAATGGTCCACGATATGGGTGATAAGTTATTAATATTTGCCATGAACCTCGAGTGAGCCTTTGCGTCCTCGTTGGATGTTTTTCTCTAATGTTTTGCTTTGTTCTTTCTGTAGTATATCTTTGGGGAGTTTAGCGATGACGAGTTCAAGCAGTTCTTTGTGACAACACGCTGCACAGTCGAGGTGAGTAAACATAACTTGTGTCTAATATCCAAGTGCTGCGCGTGTTCGGTATTGTACTAGCCGTCTCAAACCGTGAATGATCTGAAATATCATTAAATGGAAGCTGTTGTATTCACGAAGGGTAATTAGACATTGAGAGCTCGTTCTCTGTTGGGAAACAAATTGGGGTTTGTAGATTAACGTAGAACTGCTTTCTGTGACAGGTCCTATTCACCGTCTACTGTTTTATTTTTAAAAGGTCTGACGTTAATGTTAGTCCTGCTGCTTGCTTAGTAAAGCATTTGACAGGGGGAGTAAAAGCAGTTTCACGCTCTGTCGGTTTTTATCTTATTCCACCCAGATTTCCACAAGGAAAAAAACTGATATGGTTGCAACGAAGCGCAGGTTTGAACACCGGTAAAAAATCATTAAGGGAAGGATTGCTTTATGCAAACGCACTGTAGTTTGGATCATGTATTCCAAAAAATCCTGAACTCATAAAGAGTGCTGTGCCACTCCAGTCTCAACTATCCTTACCCACCTCTCTTCCTTTGATAATAATGCAACTTTTTTCACTCTCTCCAGCTACCCCCTTTTAATGAATCTATTCAGTGTAGCCAACAGTCTTCAAGTGATCTTCAAGATGGTAAGTGTCTGCCTGCCTCATCTAAAGATATTGGAATAAGACCCTCCGTTGTTAATAGAAACCTGTGCCCATAAATCTGTTAATTGCAACATACTCGGCTTGTGACGTAAGGCTCTGTATTTCAGGAGAAGAGTATCAGCGAATTGAGTTTGGTGTCAACGAAGTCATTGATGTTGATGCATCGCTACTCAACAACACAGATTACAGTATTTCAAGCACCCTGAACCCTCAGGCTCCAGAGTTCATCCTCGGCTGTTCTCCTAACCCGAAAACGCCCAACGACGTTCTACATGAAAACAACTATGACTCCATGGATGGCCAGTTTGCCGAGTCTGCCCATCCGGATGGCAGTGGCAATGCAGACAGCGATGGCACATCAGGCATGGGACAACGGGAGCGTAAAAAGAAGAAAAAAAGACCACCTGGATACTACAGTTATTTAGAAGGGGTTGGAGGTGATGAGGCCCCTGCAGAGACCCTTGTTAATGGGCATGCTAACTCGGCAGGACTTAACAGTATAAGCACAGAGGACCCTGAGCTTGCTGAAGATGTACCAATCTCTTCAGCTTCTCCTAGGACTTGTGACAGCCCGGATAATTCTGTGGACTTTAACCACGAAGCTTTGTCTCATGTTGCTTCTGTTCCTAATGCACTAGACGATGCCAGGACTGCTGGTCAGCCTGAGGAATGCAGTGTTAGTAGTTCTGAACAATCTTTCGTGCCCTCAGACAGTGGGAGGGAGAGCCCAGTAAGGACAGCTGTTGTCCAGCCTTTTGCTGGTACTGATACTACTGAAAGTCTTGGCGTTACTAATGGACAAACACTTGAAGCCCCAGAGGAGGGTTTGACCTCTAATGGGGTGGAATTGTACCCGGAGGTCAGTGCCACCTCGGAGCAAGCCAAGCAAGAGGATACTTCGGCTTCTGTGGCTGTGACCCATGTTACTGGGGCAGCCAATGTAAATCAACCAGCTAAGTCATGGGCTAGTCTCTTTCACAATTCAAAGCCCTCACCAACCACACAGGTGGCTTATGTTGAGACTAAATACGCCCCTCCTGCCACATCACCCCAGGTCCCAGAGAAACAAGCTGAAGTGAAAGAGGGTCCTGTTCCAGTATCAGAGGATCCAGTAGCCATAAAGATTGCAGGTATACCTTAAGACCCCCGTAGTACTACGCCATAATACGCCAGCAGAACATGTCGTGTAACAGGTTTGCGTTTCTAAAAGAATATATATGGCCCCTGAAACGAGCCATTATTTGTGACAGTACCATTGGGCATGCAAAGTAAGATAAAATGTGTATATATTATCCAAGAATGCAAGGACTCACAGGCCTCTAACAAAAATAACTTGTTAAGAGGTATGCACAGTGGAACTGAATCGTTGATTTATTGTATGTATACCTCTTATTAAAGAAGGTTTGTTTTATTAAAGACCTGTGAGTGCCTGGATTTTTGAATATATGAAAGACCAAGCGGAACAGCATCAGGGTTTACTTCGAGAAACACAAGGTCTTGGGTGAATTAAAGTGTTTTAGAGCTTGTGCAGGCTATAAGTTTCCTGCAACAATCACATCTATTGGATAACACAGAAATTAGATCCTCTTCTTGAGTGCTACCTCAAGCTGTGATTTGAATGTACAGAGCTACAGTTTCCTTGCTTGTTTTCCAGGGCATTTGTACAAGTCACTAATAGGAAGTGTATAAATATTGTGCGTTGTACATGAACAATGCTTTGTACTTTGAAAGGTTGTTTTATTTTTTTGTACTCAAATACAATTGGCTGCGCTCGGTAATGCGTAAGTGTTTTGACGTAACACAATGTTTGCCTGTTCACAATGCTGGCCACTAGGTGGTGTTCAATTCACGGTTAAAACTTTACTTTTTTCTGGTTTAAAGGAACTTTGTATGCAAATTTTACTTAGTAAAAAATACATGCTATCAAGAGGCAGACATCCCACCCGTACCGAGGCCATATTCTCACAAGGATATCGGTGCTTGTCAGATTTAGAGTCTGTCTATTGCATTTGTGGCAGCGGATACATTACGGGTGTATAACTGTACGGTCACTGGATGTGTGTACATGCATACAAAGTATCCTTCCATCCATAGTGTGACAATCACATAATTCTGTTCTCCTTTATATAACAAAGGTTCTTTCACTTAGAAGAAATACATAGCAGCTGTACTGAGCCTTAGCTTTGTGATAACTGCATAAAATATCATGGTTGAATCTATCCTAAAGGTTTCTGCTTCACCGAAGGGTGTTCTGCAGCTTGATGCTGTATCTGTGTCTTCCTAGAGCATCTTGACATCACATGTGGCCAAAAAAGAGCTTTTCTATTTGTTTTCTTTCAGGTTAAACATGTATTTAATGAGACATCCTAGTCCTCTAAAAATGTTTTCTGCTTGGTGTGGAGCCCATTTGGAAAGGACTTTTTTGTACTTAAATATGCCTCCTGTTTTCAGTAAAGGCAGCCGAGGGAGGAGTTAACGAAGACGGAAGTCTCGTCTTCTAACTTCAGTAGCTGAAGAAAGCATACACCTTTCATTCATTAAAATGTGCAAAAATGCCTGTCTGAATGTCTCGTAGATTGAGAGCTTTTTGCACTTTGCTGCATGGTTCAGCTATGCTTTCACTCTTATTCCCCTTACAGAACTGCTTGAAGGAGTAAAGCTTGTTCATAAGCCGGTATCGTTACAACCACGAGGATTGATCAACAAAGGAAACTGGTGTTATATTAATGCTGTATCCTTAATGTCTGTTACTGAGTGAAGTCTATGGCAAGAGTCCATACCAAGCAAAAGGGGCGTCATTCTCACATTACAAAAGTTTTGTTTAAGTTATCTAAGCAAATAGTGTTTGGTGGGCATTTTAGATTATGTTCCTTGACGACCTATTCAGACGTTGCAGGCGCTGGTGGCTTGCCCGCCTATGTATCATCTTATGAAATCCATTCCAATCTATACTAAAGCCCAGAGGCCGTGTACGTCCACTCCCATGATCGACAGTTTGTAAGTACTTTGCTTTTTTCTGTAATTATTTAATTTTCATTTAAGAGGGGATGCTACAAACGTTACATGTATACCCATGGTAGAAGTAGGCTATCTCTGCTCCCACTTATAAAAGCATTGCTTTTTGTTTTGTAGCGTGCGTCTGATGAACGAGTTCACAAGTATGCCGGTACTAAATAAGGCAAAACAAGGTTCGTACTGTCACTTAATACCTTTCACTATAGTGAGAAACTGTCGTGTTTTATTGTTTAGTGACCATTAATCCATGCGTTTAAAATAGTGTTGTGTTGGAAAGACTGTGCATGGATCAAGTATTCATATATCAAATGATAGGGTTTTTGTTTTTCCCCTAGCTTCCGGAGAGAAGGTTGTCAGGGATATCCGCCCAGGGCCACCTTTCGAACCGACCTACATTTACCGTTTACTGACAGTTTCCAAATCAACTCTTTCAGAAAAGGTAATAGTTTTTGGTTGTTTAGTGGCGCCTGCGTCTCCATTCCAAAACCAGTAAAAGCTGATGGGTGCAAGGAATGTTCTTGCGGTTTCCAGCTGCTACTCTCGTAGGACAGACTACACTAACCTCACGCTATTGCAATCCCAGCATGCTGCCTCAAAATGTACTGCTGTATCGGTGCCATATGCCATGAGATTAACATCCCTTTTGAATTTTCTGTCTATTCCTGAGGCTTGTCGTCCTCCCCTACAGGAAAACTGATTTCTTTAGTGTAACAGAAAGGCCCTAAAGTATGATCACAGTTTTTTAGTGCTTGATCTTGTAAGTCACAATGCTTTATGAAATCCCTGGCTGTATTTGTAGGGTCGTCAGGAAGATGCAGAGGAGTACCTTGGCTTTGTCCTCAACGGGCTGCATGAAGAAATGCTATCGCTGAAAAAGCTTCTTTCTCCACAGGACGACAGTAAGATTTTTTTTATTATTAGAGCGTGATTGTACTGATGCTGTCTCCACAGAACCTTCAGATTTTAGAGCAGAACAAACTGAATGCTTAAGTGTCTCTTGATAAGAAATGTTTACTCGTTTACGATTTCGTAGAATTTTTGGTGCCGATAACAGAATTTTCTCTTTAGAACTTGGTTTCGCAGCAGCTCACTGAAAAAGTCAGTGTCTTAACTCCTATCTTATCAAGAAGTTCATTCTCTGTTAGAATTGCTGTATTTACGTAACTGGAAGTCAATTTGTGGGTTAAGGCTGTGGCTCATTTAACGTTAGTGAAGTGCCGATCCAAAACATTTCTCCCGGTCTTGGTGTAAATCAGCATATTAAAGTGCTGATGGAGAGTGATATTACAATTGACTTTATGGTTTTCTTTATTAATCCCCCAAACCTCATCTCCTGCTGTGATTCACCAGTTTCCTGAGCTGTTAGGGCTTCCTTTTCGGTGTTGGGATATAGCTCTATTTCTGAATATTGGTTAGCCCTGTCATTGTGGGATTCTGGTCTTGTCCCCGCTTCCTAGTTCTGACTGTTTATAGAGCTGTGTCTTTAATCCCTGCATTTACTAACAAGGAAGCGATCTCTTGCTCTGTATTCCTCCACACTTCCTGAAGGATGCTGCCCACATAAAGTAATTTAAGCAAACTGGTGCCATATCGCTCAGGTTCTAACAAATCTACCAGACCACGGAATTTGCTGGTCTTGGTACGTTTTTAGCTGCACATACACTGCAGCAGTAATTACTGATTATAGTTGACGCATATAGCCTGTGAGATACTGTAACGGTAATAATTCCTTTAGATGGGAGGAAGATCACTTGTGGATATAGTCCAGATGAGCGTATGTTTTGCTCATGGCTTGGTTACTTTGTGGCTACGATTATAGACTAAACAAAGTAAATACAAATGCATACCCAGCAAATACCACTCTAAAAAAATATTGGGGATTCTGGCATACTGTATGGCCATTTATTGCTTATCCCAAGTTTAGCTGAGCAGTGGAAGAAGGTGGGTTGGTCTTCTACTTCTCGTGGATGGATGGCCAGGTGCATCCAGGTATTGGAGAACACACGGCACCCAGATGCATTCATGGAGGCCGCACCTCGCAAATTATAGGGTTTATGTCTTGGTGCCACATACCGCAGCACGCCTTCAGAGGTGTAGTGGAGTCCAGTTACCAGGTTTCTGCTAGAATAATAATGACCCATGAGTAATCGTATAGACTTGCTATTTGGCAAATTCTAAGCAAGGATTTTTTTATTAGGAGCAGCCCAAGATATGAAAATGTGTGCAGGGACATAGCATGAAATGTGATGGATATTGAGCATATTGGACAAGGTTATAATGGAATCCTTAAGTAATCTACAAAGCAATAGAGAAACTGATAGCTCAGTGTATCAAAAACATTTCTCTAAGTCATCATGTAGCGCAATTATCCATATATTTATAATATGTACTTCTCCTGTCCTCACAGAACTACAAATCTCCAACGGCCCTGACACCCAGCCTGGGAACGAAGAGGAGGAGAGCAGCCAACATGTAGAGCAGGCTGAAGGCAGCGACGAGGAATGGGAGCAGGTTGGACCCCGCAACAAATCTTCTGTCACCCGGCAAGCCGACTTTGTGCGGACCCCAATCACCGATGTTTTTGGTGGACATATGAGGTAGTCATTTTGATCCACTTTAATAGGAAATAGAATGTAAATATCTACTGCTTTACTGTAATGTTGGCTTCCCAATTAAGTTTAAATATGATTTTGGTCCAGTGTTAGAACAAACTTGAGAAATGCTGCCTTTTGTTTAGACATGGCCAGCTGATCGTGCTTTTAAAGATCACTGGGTTGTATACTATGCATTTACAGACGGCAGCAGAGCCAGCAAGATCCTTCCTAACATCTGTTGTCTGAGTAAGAAGGGTGGAGTGTGTCCTGCAATCTGAAACCCTTACCCACACCGCAGCTTCCAAAACGTTATATGGACAGCATGTTCCCCCACATCTGTTAGTACAAACACCTCTCTAAAGTTGCCAGAAATGGTTTCTCAACGCTAGTTTGGGTTGAAAGCTTGGTTTTGGTGCTGTCAAGATTGACATGAAAGGTTCCGTTGGTGGAGTGCAGCTTATCGCAGTATCTCAATTAAACAATTACCAAGCAGGCCGGGATGTGGCGTGTATCAGTTATTGCTTCATAGTTTAAGATTGTTTTGACTGATTTGTGATTAGTTCAAATTTATCTACTTTTGGTGAGGCTCAAAAAAAATAAACCAGGGATCTGTGTCCTTCTGTACGTGGAGTATTTCAAGTGTTCCACGGTCAATGTTTTTAGATAAGGGGAAGATGGTTCTATCAGGGTGTTTTTATTCTTCTATGCACTACTGTTAACCTCTCCTGTTGAATGTTTGCCCATTGTAAAGCATCTTATTTAAGGAAAAAAAAAACCACTCCATTGTCACATGGGTATAGATAGTAGCCAGATGTGAGCCGATGACTCCTGATCCCTTTGCAGACTGAACAATAAGCTGATTATCTTTCACAATCCCTGTAGCGGTGTGTGTGCTAGAAACATCCACATCTGTACAACTGAATTCAATGTTAATAGAAAGATGTTAACTGTCGACACAGGGGATTCAGCTTTTTGGAAACGGGTCTTTTCCTCCGGTTCAACCAGGGTGGCTTTTTTAAAGAAAAAAAAAAAAATCAAGATGAAAGAAAAGGTACTGTTGTGCCAGAATCCTCCTTGGGATGAATCACTGCATCTGGCAGACGTGGGCTGCCTGTGAAGAAACCACTAACATATTTCCACGTATGTGGGAGCATAATTAGGTGTGAAATGTTTGACACACAAGGTGTCGTGTTGGTGGCTGTTCTACCATATCGCATCTTCCTGGGAGTACGCAACCTGTGGTTGCAGATACTCCTTGGAAACCGTAGGTAGACGGGGGCTGATGTGTATCAACCGACCATCTATTGCATTGTCACCCCGGGAAACCTGTACGGTTAATCTAACGAAACCTAAAATGTTTCAAATGAAGGCAGTGAACTTGGATAATTAATGACTTGTATCATCTATTTGCTGTTAAACCTATAAAATGTACAAAATAATTCTTCAGTTCTCCAGAAATTAATAGAACTTAAGTGTACCAAGAGTGCATTTTGGAAGGCTAATCACATTGCTCTCCAATTTTTTTTTGCAGGTCTGTCGTGTACCAGCAAAGCTCGAAAGAGTCTGCCACCCTGCAGCCGTTTTTCACCCTCCAGTTGGATATTCAGTCTGAGAAGATTCGCACGGTCCAAGAGGCTTTGGAAAGCTTGGTGGCGAGGGAGTCTGTCCAAGGCTACACCACCAAAACCAAACAAGAGGTGTGTCCCTCCTCGGCTGACCTTCAGTCCTCAGATCCAGACGGCTCAAAGAGCAGTCTTTTTACCCGGCCGTTGGCTTTCTGGTTTGGGACCGCAGGGAGTGCAGCTGAGGCGAGGTCCTGTATTAACTAGTTCAGCCACGGTTTGTGTTTAAAAACGGATGTTGCGAAGGAATCTTCCACGGCTATGTTGCATATTCCTCCAGATTGGGCCAGTGTCCAGCACAGAAGCGTTTAATGTGTATTTCCCTACCTTGACATGCCTTGGAAGCGTTAATTATTTTTCACCTAGTAAACCCTGCTTGCCCCTGTTCTTTCGCCGGTAACGCATAACCTGGCTATTTGAAGACGGTCCCTTATGTGGCAGTAACCTTCAGGCCAAGTGGCTTGTGATTTTTTTTTTTTTTACATGTAAGGTTTTGGTTGCTAACCTGTCATTTTCGGTATTCACAGAAAGACCACTGTTCAATTAAGGGTTTAGGAGAAAAGGGTGTTCACTTTACGTACCAGTGGCTCTGTCTGGTTTATATTTTCATGTCTGGACTGGAAATAAAATCTCTGCATGATAATTAGCTCTAGACATGCCCTGTAGACAGACAGAAGCCTCGCATAAGCCGTTTTTATGACATTTAGACAAGTGGTCACTTTCAAAGCAAAATATCTGTTCGTTTTCTCTTTTTGTGTTTGCGGCAGTTTAGAAACATGTATTTTGGTTATTTTTATTAAGCATCTATGCATACAGCACCTTTGTTCATATGCATAAAAATATTAGTATTCTCGTAATCTGTATTCCCGTCAGGGTAATGTTTTTAGAAACAAAGACTGTTCTACCTCCCCTTTTTACCTGTGTGGAAAACAAATATTCTAGTCCTTCGTTAACCAAAATAGAAGCATCCTTCTGCCTTTTTTTTTTTTTTAAACAATTAACAAGCAGTATATACTTCAAAGTGAACATTTTGGTGTTCATATTCAACACAAATTAAAAAGTTGAGGCAGTTGACAATTGGAGTCTCCTAAGTTGTGACATTAATTTCCTTTTCTCTTCCGCCGTCACCTTTAATGGGCATGTCTCTTGAAAAGTGTGAGGTATAATCACCTTGGGTGGCCCTAGAGCTCATCTTTTTCCCCCCAGGGGTCTCTGTGCAGGTTGATTTATGGCAGGGTTTATGTATTCCGTGTTAAGCCATTTCCTTGAAGGCAAATGATCTTGTTGGATTTTTTAACCAAAATTCAGGGAGGTTGTTGAAACGCGATGATGATCGTGAGTTAGTGTGACGTTGCTGCGTTCACACTTCTAGAATATTTATTGTGAACGTCTTGTTCTATTTCACTGTATGTTTGGGCTCTGTTGCACCGTCGTTCACAGTAGCCAATGTACTCACAACATAGATAAGATGAGAGCTGGCAGCATAATACCAATTAAACCATTTCTCAAAAACACCCCTACTTGGAATCGCTCCACTGTTAGATTCATTTTGACACAAGCTTTGCCTTTGCTAAGCAGACGAAACTTTGTGTAAATCCCAGCGACCATCTTTGAAATGTAGGTTATTCAGGCAGCCATGCTTCTTGGGAGTCTGGCTGCAGAATAGAAGCGATAATTACCCCCACTGCTGTGCTGCTTGTGGTGAAACTGCTTGCCCGTCACATCAGCTCGTGTTATTGTATCAAAACCCATCCAGCCACTTGGATCTGCTACACGCTTCCGATTCCAGACCTGCAAATTGTAGTGTCTGCGGCCTGTCTTTACCAGCTTGTTGCCAGCTAGGTTACGGGCTCTGAGGAAGCTCGAACGAGGAAAACGGGCTAAGAGTAAGAATAGAACATTTCTTGAAGTCACAGATATTTAACAATGTGCACCCCTTACTTATAGGTACAATGTTGTGGAATACATATATATCCAACTTTCTTTGCTCCTGTAAATTTGTTCTTTCTGTTCTTGGATGGTTTATCCTAGTTTTGTCGAGCTGTCCGCAATGCAGTTCATGGCTAAGCTATTAATGTTGATGTTTCTCCAGGTTGAGGTTAGTCGCAGGGTGACCTTGGAAGAGCTGCCCCCTGTTCTAGTCTTGCATCTCAAGAGGTTTGTGTTTGAAAAGACTGGCGGCTGTCAGAAACTCATCAAGAACATTGAGTATCCTGTGGACCTGGAAATTAGTAAAGGTAAAAAGGAAAGTCTTCCCATTTATTTCCCACCTTGGGACCAATGTTAAGCCATTTTATGTGGTAGAAGTAAAGTAATTTTAAACAGCGGGTTTTATTCACTTAAGTGAAATTCTCCTGCAAAAATGTCTCCCATCCCTGAAGCAGATACATTTTATGAAGTGACTTTTAGGATCTCAATGGTTTAACTGTCCAGTCCTTTAGTGTTAACTTCAAATTTGACCTCAAAAATGCATGGTGGGCAAATACAAAAATAGTTATTGGTTATATAGTTGCTTTTGAAGTCTTGGGCAAAAATAAAACACTTTACTTCCAGGTTCCTATACTCCTGCAATGCTTTACTCTATTAACGTTCTGTTATTTTCTAGATCTGCTTTCTCCTGGAGTGAAAAGTAAGATTTTCAAAGGCCAAAGAACCTATCGGCTCTTTGCAGGTATGTTGGTTTTTTAAAGCGTGATAAAAATGTATTCATTCTTAAAAGGTTATCTATTGGTATTTTAAATTATTTTTAATATCCTACAGTCGTCTATCACCATGGAAATAGCGCAACTGGTGGCCATTACACTACAGACGTCTTCCAGATCGGTCTAAATGGCTGGCTACGCATAGACGACCAGACTGTCAAAGTGATAAACCAGTACCAGGTGGTGAAACAGACTGTGGAGCGTACGGCCTACCTCCTGTATTACCGGCGCGTGGACCTGCTGTGAAGCTGTCTCCATGCGCAAAAAAACAAGCTTCATGGAACGACTCACATCGCATCTCCTTTTTATCCTATGCTCTTTTTTTCGAGTGAAACTCTTACCTTTTCCCCCCTTCCTGCAGCTCTTTCTTTCCTTCCTTCCTTGAATTTTTAGAATAGTGTAGGTGGGAATGTGTAAACAACTCCTACTGCTATAACCCTTTTGAGCGCCATAGCTGGTGGATGGGTGGCTACAGACGATGGTGTTACTGCACCTCGACACCCAGAGGGTTAAGCGTGCCATGTAACTTGCAGCGCTGAAATCATTTATAGGATTTAGTCAAATGTTTATGGAGGTATTCTTTAAACTGCTGATAGTTAACATTTACGCTGTCGGAGGGTTCTTCAGGGCTGGTTAGAATGCCAAAATCTGCTTGGGTAAGATCCTTAAAGAAGGTAAATTGGGGAGATTTATGATTCAACTTACAAAAAAAAACTGATACAAAGTTTTTAAATATTTTTTTAGTGTCTAGGCTAACAGTGGCAGTCCTTTTCTCCTTTGACATCCACAAGCCTAGCCAAAGATACATTGCACCAGCATCAAATCTTGTACATTTCTGTGAAAAAGAAATATTCTCTTGAATTCATGTTTTGCTTCTTCCCCACCAGCTGTTTCACACCATTACAATCCCTGTCATCAGCTTTTCAAATCATTGAATTTAAAAGAAAAAAAGGAAGAAAAAAAAAATAACCGGCTGCTTTTTTTCTCAAAGGGTTTCTTGTAGAACCCAGTTAGAAGAAAAAAATATAAAAAAAAAAGCCAAAAAAATACAAAAACCCACAAAAAAAACAATGGCTTTATTAAGGTTGCTGGGTGCCTCATAGGAATAAATACATTCTTTAAATGTGAGGTATTAGGCTGTTTTATCTTAGCTGCTGGATTGACTGAAACATATTCAATTGGTTCTTGTAGCAAAAGGATTTAAAGCACTGCAAGCGAAATAAAGTTGGAGTTAAAGGTTAGTCAGTGTAAATGGTTGATCCTAACTTTACTGCTACTCGGTTCATACTGCAAATACTAATGAGCGCACGCAGGATTAATGATGGAGGAAGGTGGGATAAATGATCGCTCTGTTTAATTTTGCTGTCTTGCTCTCCTATAAGTCCCTAATTGTTACACAGGTTAGTGATATTTAGGAGTAAAGTTCTTGCCCATCAATAAAAGTCACAAGTTGGTTTAAAAAGTGTGGTTTGTTTCTTTGTGCGCTTTTCAGATATACTGGTATTGTTCTGTTTCATTCTTACTGTGCCTGATAAACTACACATGCTGAACGTAAACCAAATGGCTTTATTCCTGCCACAGTCACACTTTGTGGGGCCCGTATTAGGCCACATGGGGGCAGCATTTGCTTCAACAGCTTCTCGTACAAAAAGAGGTCTACATGTGGCTTGAATTACGAAGTGAGTTTAAAAATGGCTCCAATGTAAAGGTAAGGAGGGCAGTTCCGTATAAATGGAGCCTTTTATGGCATTAAACATAAATACTGTAGTCACTCATTTCATGCTGTTTTTGTTTTGTTACACTCTCGAAACTTGTGTTAATCACAGCGTCTTGCTCCACCCACATACAGATTTGTGCACCAGAAAAATCTATGATTTTGATAATTTGGAAATGTTATGCCTGGTTTAAAATGTTTTTGCTGTTTCATAAATGATATGTGGCTCTTGCGGATGTTTTGCGGTGGTGCTCTTGCTTATATAGGCACATTGTATAAGCACACCAAATCTACCTGGCTGTCTCCCTTTGACGGCTTGATGAGGACATTGACTCTGCTTGCCTGATGGTTTATTCCAAGTGACTTGGCTTGGCCGGGCAAACTTCTGCTGGTATCCGGCTGTGCTTTTCATGGTATTGCCTGCATTCTGCCAACTTTCAGAGGCCTTGTTTGGTCGCCAGGACTAATGTGGGATGTGTTCCAGGCTTTGTTTTTCGTGTGGATGTAAACCCAGAAGTCTAGCTGTCCTGAATCTCTTCAGCTGTTCCATTGGTGTGCAGTTCATATGGTCACCTCCAGATATGGTAAGCTTTATGCTGATTTCTGTGATGTTGTTGCATCCTAATCAAGTGACTTTTTTTTTAATAGGTTACTTTCTGTATGTTTATAGGCTTTTTATGCAGGTATGCCAGCCCCCGTCTATGGTAGATAGCTTCTGTTGAGGATACGCCTAATAAGCTGTTGAAACCAGGCCCTGCATAAGGTGCTTTAATTATGCTAATGCTTTTTATGTCTAGCGTATTCCTCTCCTGGTTGAAGAATGAGAGGTTGTGTGCATTTGATCTATTCAGGCTTCCTCACTCCTGTGGATAATCCGCATTTCTGCCTCAATTCTGGGTTACATTGGGTATCTGACCCCTTTAAATTCAGATTATGCAAATTAAGATGACGTCTCAGATAATGACAGAGCTGGTGATCCTGAAAGATACTACCCCTTTTTCCAGTTGATCTGAGACATTGGTATCTTTCTGCTGTCAGATCAGCCACACATGTAACAGAAGCTACTGTCAAAATCGTTAAAGGCCTCAACCTTTCAGTAGAGCAGTGAAGACGTAACATCTCTAGTCATCTCTGACGATATTGCAGAGCTAAGGTTAGTTTTACAAGAGGAACCGCAGGATGTTTTCTAGTTTACTGTTACTCAGGTTTTGGTTTCACGTCGACACGAGAGCCCCCCCTTTACAGTCCTCGGGCTTCAAAGAATCTGGCAGTCGGCCTCTACACTGCAAACTCTTGTTGCAATCGCACTTCAACGCTTAGACCAAAGTTTGAATCAGGAGAAAAATAGGATTTCTTAAGAGGTGATTCTATAAGACAATGTACGCTTCTCGTAGGGGTATGGTGGCGGCAGGATTTGCAGTTCTATGGGCCACAGAGCACATAAGAAATCTGCGACCATTTGTACTCATGTGCTGGGGTGTTCTTGTTCTTTATACCATGTCCAGCTCCTTGACCATGACTGTTGGTTTAGCAGGGCATACTCGCAGACAAATGTTGGCCTCCCTCAACCAAGGAAATCCCAACGACTGATGCAAGCAGCAGAGGATAAGGTGCCGTTTATCAAGAAATGTCAAGGCTACTGTCACCAGGAAAATACATGTCTCTCTAATAGGGTGAAAAAGCTCCATTATCGGATGATGCTTCAAACAGTGTGGTATGAGTACACCCCTTCTTCTGAGACCTTTTCTGAGGATCTTCCTATGGGCAAAAGCTTGTTCGTTTTTTACTGTATGCATTTCATATCAGCGGAGTAGAGAATAGACTGGCAGACTTCCTAAGCAAGACAACTCTACATCCAGAGGGACTGGTCTTATATATATATATATATAGGGTATCCATGAAATACGCCTTACGGCGTCCAGGTTGAAGGCACAAGTCCTGGTGTCCATTTTGCTGAATTTGAAAGCATTTTGTGGAGACCTTTTTCTCACAAGTGGAATTTCAACATCTGCAGGATTGTCTAGAAAATCTGACCAAGACATGCTTCAATTCTAGTAGTTATAGATTGGCCACAGAGGATTTGGTATGTAGATTTGATTCTTCAACTCACAGGCTCAGTTAAAGCTTACCAATTATGTGACACTCTTTACCAAGGCCTTATATTCCATCCCAATCCAGGAATGGTTCACCCAACAGACTGGAGATGAAACTACTCCTGAGGAGCAAAGGGCGCTTCTGATGGTTCGCAAGATCTCAATTTAGTTCTCCTGTGTCTCTCTCTATATTGTTTCTGAGCCACTCCAGAAGATCTGTCAATTTACTGCCTTTAATGATTGCTACCACCTCCTGAAAGAATGACTGAACTATGGGCTGAGTAAAGCAGCTCTGTTCAGTTTTGTTCCAGATAAAGTGGTTGTATTGCCTCCAGAATCTTCTCCCAATGTACAACCTGTTTTGTACAAAACTGAGGATCCGTGTATTACTACCTGTCTGGAAGAAAACTAAGTGGAAGTCCGGAAGTCTTCTGGAGCAGATAACGGTCATAGCATATCCTGATTATAGCAAGATGACTCATCTTGACCATTCAAATGGCTTACTCATCAGCTACCAAGACATCCTTGTAGATATCCTTGGTGGAAAGGTGCATAATATCGCCAGTTCGCTACCCTAAAGTGTGAGGCCTTAACAGTGCACAAACCCCTTGCAGTCATCTCTGCTCAGTGCACGCAACTGGAAAAGAGAATTGTTCTCTAGGAGAGTTAAGAAGCTTTAGACTCCAAGAATGAAGATCTCTGGGTTATTCCCCGAATGGATTAAGCCACTTAGAAGACTGCAATTCCTTTAGAGATGCTTCCCACTTCTAAGATCCTATGTATAAGAAGGCAGAGGGGCTGCAAAGAGATTTAGAAGCATCTAACTTACGCCCAAACATTGCCATTGCGTCCACAGCCAGGGTCTGGCTCCAGCAAGCTCTTGAAGCTATGTCAGCTAGCCCTGGGTCCAAACAAGTGGCTATGAATAACGAATACCTGCCTAGCTATTAACTTGTGCGGCATCTCACAAGGACAGTCCTGTGGCTTAAGGCTTGGCTGGCAGACAATTACTCCACAAACCACATATGTGGCATTTCCTTCCTGGGGTAAGATCTGTTTGAATCAAAACACTGTAGATAAAAATGTGCTTTCTCAAAGGAGCGCCTCCAAGGTTCAAATTTAATCCCTTTCTAACTCAGGGGTTAGAGGAGAGTCCAGTTGCTTTAATTTTGTGGAAAAACCCTATCTGCGTCCCAAAGGTCAAGTGCAGAGAGAGAGGGAAGGGGCAGAGGTGATAACCCTGGCTGCAGATTCTGATGCCAGACTCATGCCGGAGGGAGGGAGGCAGGCAGGCTTTCCTTCTCCAAGAGTTGGTCATGATTACTTCAGATCCCTGGTTGCTATGACATTTCATCCAGAGAGGAGACTTTTGTTAAGCTTATCAACAAATTTTGGTTTGCAAAATCACAGCTTTTTTGTATCTTAGACGTTAAGGTAATTCCCTACTTGAACAACTTGCTGACGTTGGCTCCCTCAAAGCGCTCTGCACCTGAGCATTATCTGTAAAGCTGCCACATAGAACATCCATCCCTTTTCGAGGCATTAGACTTTTTTGGGAACTTAGGGCTCTGTTTGGTAGTAGTAAGGAATTACCAGGTGAGAATTTAGTTTCCTGTTACTGAATCTGCTGTTTCTCCCCACCCCATTATTTTTGATCTTTGGTATATAGTTATCTGTTTCACCAGGGATTGCGAGTTCTACTCAGAGAACTTTCCCTGCTGATATTTGATTAATTCCCTCCCTTCAATGCATATTTTAATAAACTATTTTACCTGAGTGGTTTTTAACATGAGGGGAGAATTTTTTTTTTCATTTTCTTCCAGTGTCCTGCCCTATTTCAGGTATGGAGATGGTCTGCGTCACCAGGGAAGCGAAGTGAAAAGGAGTTCTCGGTACGTGGAACTACTTGTTTTAGATGATAACTTTGCAGGCACAACAAGAGCTTAGCAGGTTATTTAAAAACAGCTTGACTGTTTTCAGAAAACGTTACTACAGGGAATGTTTACTTTGAGGAAAACAATTAAATTAAATCATTTTAAAGGTGACCTTCCCCTAATATGAACCACTGATTCCAACCATGTGGGTAAGCCAAGCAAGGCAGCTTTGGTTAGTCCGTCCTACAATCTCCCAATATGCCTTTTTATCGGGCCCGAGTGCTGCATTCCTGTGTGAAGTGCTTCCCAAGATATCTGCGAGGAAGTTGTTTGGAAGTAACTTCAAATAAAGCATGCTGTTGATTTGGGAGCTTGCAATGGAGGAGATCAAAGGCCCTAATTATCCCAGGGAAATGGTCCCTTCTAGGTCACTTGCCTTAACCCTTTAACATACTTTAACAAGGCAAGGGTAAATAAATATTTACAGTATAGATACTTGGCAAGGACTTATGACAAAACTCTCAGAACATTTCTAAAATTCCCATTTCTTTCGATTTGTCAAATGTTGTGTATTTTCTCTTTTTGACATTGTTTTCCTATAACCTGTCATTGAGTTTACACTGCAGCATTCTTACTCTAGGTCTTACTTTATATTTTCTTAAAGGCTTCATACAATTTTTGCACCAGTTGAGTTAATATCACTATTTTGGGATGGGGTACCAATGTCACGGCTAACTCTTTTGCAACACAAGCACAACTGTTTCAGGGCGTCTAATCTCTCTAACCCTATGTTTAAAATTGTGTTAAACTTGCATTTGTACATGGATGATATACCGTTGGCACTGTTTACATCTTTTTATGCAAATGGTCATGTTATGTCTGTCTTCATAATGTGTACTGTTGGAGTACCATACAGGTCATCATCCCTAGTCTGGTTAAGCATTTGGTTATATGATTTTACACCAATGTAGGATTAAAGCATTCAGAAATGTTCTATATTCTTTTCTCTGAATACATCATTCCATTGTATGACTTTGCCAGACCATGGTGTTTGTGTTCTGTCCCTTCCCTCATAGACTCTGCTTTAGGAACCTTGTAATTCCAAACACTCTACAAAGTATATCTACATAATATTTTTCCCTGGTAATGTAGAGATTTTATTAAGTAAATGCCCCCAACATGCTCTGCTTGCTCATGGACAACAGGATCCACTGCCATCACTAGCTTTCCCTTGCCATCACTAGCTTTCCCTTGCCATCACTAGCTTTCCCTTGCCATCACTAGCTTTCCCTTGCCATCACTAGCTTTCCCTTGCCATCACTAGCTTTCCCTTGCCATCACTAGCTTTCCCTTATCTTTAGCACTCTTTTCTAAAATGTTTGCAATGCGTTAATTTTCCACTGGTCAGAAATGAATTCTGTGAAAATTAATCTACCTTAATTAGGAACACAGGCTATTTTGTCAGCCACACAATGTGCTTTGGAGGTATAACTGTTTAACGCGTTGACAACTCTGTGCATTTGCGAAACCGTCTCCATACTATGTGAAAAATAAAGTGTCTATCTCCTCCTATTAGTTATGATCTCTCTATCTCATTGTTTTTGGACATGTTGTATGTTTTCAGAGTTTTGGACACAGCAACGCTATCTGCAAATGATTATGGTAAATTACTTGGAACTAATGATTTGCAGATGTCTAAGGAGCCAATCTGAGTTTAAGGGGAAAAGTAGCTGACAAAATGAAATTGACCAAACCCTGGTGTATTGTATAAAAATGTAGTTGTGATTGAGTGCCAGTTATATGCAAGCTACAGCCATTTAGAAATTAGCTGCTTTGTATCACTATGGTAGACAGAGCTGTCTTATCTAGTTGGTTATATATGCTTTAACAGTAAATTCATACGTATAATGTACACGTCACACTTAAATTTAATTTATAATTGTGATTTTGAATATGTACCAAGATATGTTTTGAAAATATGCGTCCTAGAGAAAAAGGTAAAATAAAGGCGCGTATTCTGTATAATATACTGATGTCTCCTATGGAACACATAATCATACAGAAGGAACAGTTACGAGCCTTTAGGCTACCTATTAGTAATTACGCTTTGTTTCTAATTTCCTTGTAATTACTGTAATTAAAAATCCCCTACAATCATTTATTGCAACACAGGCCTATGAACTAAGGAAGATTTATTTGAGGAGACTTTAAAGGTCATCAGTCTTTTTTATGTATTTCTACATGACTGTTCTTACTTTTTCCGCTTTCAGAAACATCTTGGTGGGCTGACCTATTAAAGATCTCCTCCATTCTCACATGATCCTCTAAAACCTATTCTTAAATAAAATAGATGCTTAATAGTATAAGGCCTAGACAGAGCATCAAGGTTAGTATTTGGCTTCTAATAACAAACAAATTGGGTGACATGGTCAATGACTTTCCATAAACGTTAGTACTTATGAATGTGAAAGTACGGGCTCCTTGTCGTTTATCTGAAGTGTCTTCTTCTTAAAAGAAAATGTCTTGGCTTAACAAGAATCGAAAAGGGGGGAACAGCACCTTTGTAACTGGACAAATAAGAAAAGCATAACACCACTCTCTGGTGTTACTATTGCGTCCATTCTTTCTCCTGCTCCATGTTTTAATCGGTCTTACTGCAACTACTCATGGAGTACAGACTGGCTTAGAAAGATTGCTGATCGAGAGGGTTTTAATCCATTTAACTGAACATATAGTCTGAGTAACTAGACTCTATAGGTGCGATTAACTTTTTACTTATTAGTCCAATAAATTCAAATGAAAGACTGACTTATATTGTATTCATCGGTTATTCCAATGGGATTCAATGAGGAGAAATTCCTGGATATTTCAGCCAGCAGATGGCTTCTCCCTGGAGACAAATATTACCAAGGGGAAAATGAGATGATTTAACGTTCCTGTGCTTCGCCTTCAGCACGATTGCCTTGTGTAGGAGTCATGCAAAAATGGGACGATATTCCTGTGATGTTACCTAGGTACATGAATCATAGCGTGTGCCAGAGCGATTGAGCAATATACTAACTTACTACAATAATCGGGTTTCTGATATTAAAGTAAAAGCTTGTGCACTGAAAGATTCATCGGTAAACTAAGAGTACATAAAAATGAGTCCATCTACAGGAGGAGTAACCAACTACTACTATTGCTGTCAAATGCTTCCTCCCGTAAGGATACTGGTTTTCGAGGTTGTGGGTATTTGGCGTCCTGGACAATCTTGGACCTGAGTTGGCTGATGGCTTTGTTTCCGACAGCTTGCCCATCTGCTCGCCACAAGGCTACCAGAATATCCATTTAAAGTGGATGTCTACCAGTGTTTCACTCCCTTGAGTTGAGACATGATACATACAACATGCCTGGGTTTCGTCTATTAAAAAAAAAAAAATTGGGAGTGCCTATGATACAGAACAGAACATGCAGTTGTCCAACTGCCAACCCGTTTGCGCCACTATGGGAGCGCTGTATGTGTCTAGACATATTCTGACTTACCATTTAACAAGCACTTACAAACGTCCAAAGAATTTATCTACGTATCACTTTAGTATTTTGTATCATTTTTTAAGAAAATGCATTATTTTGGTTTTGGTAACTGCTTTGAGCGGCCTTTAGAAGGGCCAGCGTGCTCAAAGAGGAATCTTGTACATTCTAAATGCATCTTTATAATTGTACATCCATTGGTGCGTCTTTCTAGATATCATTGCGGATTCCTACATTCTGTAGTGGAGTATCTATCTAAACTCACCGGTAAGTCGCTTTGGAAGATAATAAAGTTATTGGAACTGTTTAACTTTTGTATTCTGATATTTTATCATATTGTTGAAACCTAAATCTGTAGTAAATTTAAATCCTGGACAAATGCAATGTGTGGCGCGTTTGACACAGCAGAGCCATATGGTTCCAATATGAATGCTGTCTCCGTTCCCGGACGCCAACGCTGGCTGGAGATGAATCTGTAGCCAACAGGTATCTCTTTGGCTGTTGTGGATCCATAATGCTCTGGTAATCAAAAACACCCTCCTTTTCTTCAAGGATACTGTTTTTCTCATATTTGTGTACAAGATATTGAAGATACATTTTCCTACTCCAGCTGCTTTAGCTTGCTATGGGTTCGAGCTTGGTTCATCAGCAAAAAGGCTCTTAAGCTTGGTCAGATAAAGATGCCTCCATCTTCTTTATCCTGGTATTTACATCTGGGGGAATCCATGTTGCCTCTTAATCCCATGCCATGTTATCTGTTTGCATGTAAATTTGGAAACCCTAAAACTGTACAAAACTGCAAACTAATTGAAAAAAATGGACCAAAACGTAAGAACTTCATTTAATCACCTTTCCTTCCCTCAAAGATTTAAAGGTGTCCACTAAACCATTTCTTATCATCCATGAAGCTGTAATGGATGTCTGTACGAGCCATCCCTGAAAGCCACAACCAAAATGGATGGAAAAATTGTAGGTTTTTTTTTATATTGTACCTATAAATACAGAGAGTTGGCCAGGAATGGAAAATAACCAGTTTACATTATCAAGAAAAAATAAAAAAAAATCTGTCCAACCATTATCCTTTCATCCGCGGAGAACACTTACAATGTTTTAATAGTCATCTAACCAATAAACGTTTCCAGTCCATGCTAGATGTTTACAAATGATTATCACATGAACTTTGGACATCAAAAGACGGACAAAATAATTTTAAGCCTCGGTGATGGTTCAAGCATGCTGAAGATATGAATGGAAACTTGTGATCTAATGTTCACATTTTCTATGTAAACTATGTAAAGGCACGCAGCGGCAAACTTTATATTGATAACGTGTGATTTGTATTGTGTGATTTTTGCTTTCATTTATTGGACAATGGCAGATAATGCTGGTTATGCTTCTCGATGTGGAGTTGCTTTTATAGAAGACTAAATTAGTTTTTGCTCACCGTCGATGGCAGTGAGGTAACCGGTCACTGCTCCACTTGCCAAAGACTCGCCGTCTAGCACTTAGACATGTCTGCAAACTAGTGTCTTCTTAAATTGTGGAACCTTTTCAGTTGTAACAGTACAAGAAAATTGAATTGCAGACGTTTGGTTACAAGACCAGCCTCAGTCTGGAATGCTTTCCCTCGGATCAGTAAGTCTTCAAATTGCAATGTACCTTGGGTCTACATGCTATATACAATTTATTGAAATGAAATGGTTGACTCATCTGTTTAAACTGTTTGACCATTCTTTTCCCTTTTTGAATTAACTTTGGTGGTAAATAAACTCCAGCTCAACACAAGCTCCTTGGATCAGTGGCAGTGGTAAGATACACAACAGCCAGAAAGCGACTCCTGGTAGTCGAAGGACAAAATAAAAAATAGAATTATTCCAGATCTGGATTAAAAATCCACTAGGCTATTTAATTTTCCTTGACTTTGGCTGTTTAACCGTGAGCCAGAGAATAGCAGTTATATAACACATTACATAACAATTGTTCAATTCAATATTTTTATGTGCTTTAAGGATTTTTCTGTATATATATGTGTATATAATATACATAAATACATGTTTTTCCTATTAAATGCATTCTTCTTAGTCTGCCATCATGTTCCCAGATGCTGTAAATGCATGCGAGATGCACAGTGCAGATTAGGCTTCGTTTTTTCAGTCTTTTTAACCTTTGTGTTTGGATGAAGTTAAACTGTCTGTAACGTATAATTGCATGTCGGAGCCCTTTTCAGCGAAGGGAAGCTTCGTAGCGAACAAAATGCACATGTGTTTAAAGTCAGGGGTGGTGTTTAGAAACTTTAAATACCTCTTCTGTATGGCACTGCACTCCGTGCACTTACAGGAGGCAAGCTTCTTAAATCCTGCAGGCATCTTGCCTTTAACTATTATCCTGTAACCCCAGCCTTGCTTAGGTAATATTTACTTGGAACTGATGCTATCTTGCCGCCTCAAGAGAAATAGGAAAAAAAAATTGAAGATATTTGATGACACTCGTTCTTAATTTCGTCAGTGAGAGGAAAATTGCCAAGAACACTGACTTCCAGGATGTGATCAAGCGTCCTCTCTTCTGCAGCTCTGACACGGTATAAATAGGAGGGCTTCCAGAGAACCTGCTCAGAAGAGAAATCCTTGAAACCATCTCATGACTCTTCTCTGCAGTCGCTTAACTACCTGAGAAGTCCACTTACACAAAGCGAATCCGTCTCACCTGCCGGGACATACAGCAACCAAAATCCGGGGTGCAAAAGGTAAGCACATTAACTGTTTGGAACACGGGGGTGCTTTTCTGCACCCACCTTAAACTATGAAATATCAATTATATTAAGATAGGAATGAGGCTGTCATAGAAAACAAAATACAACTCCGTTCTAAGCGTCGACAAACTACAAAATATTAGTAAGACTTTTCCGAACACTTTGAAGTACAGATGAGTATTTGTTTCTTTCCATGAGAAGTAATGCTGGCACGTTCTGAGAACAGTTGAAGGAAACGTCTATCTTTAGTAGTGTCTGCAGTTATAATTTTTGTTTTGGTCTAAGCAAACTTTGATGTTAAAGTGACCTACCGATATGAAGGGGTAAACATTATTTTTGTACCTTGTTTCTGCTTAATCTTTCCATTGCTTATCTTGAGGCTTCATCGCTTTATACTTTTTACGTTTAATGATTTTTAGCTGACAGAAATGGTTGAGAATCCAGAATCACTGTGTCGATCTAAAGTTTATTCAGTTTGGCTGTAGATATACTTTCCACCGTGCAGAAAATGAGATGCCTTCTGTGTTAACTGTTTGCTGCTCCTTACTGAAGTCCCAAACTTTTCTGTCAAAGAATGATTTACTAGCCACATTCTGAGAAGGAGCTCTTAAAATATGCCTAAAAATTGCTGCGATAATTTGGAACGGTGTGCTGCTGTAAGGTTAGATCTTAATTAAATTTCATGGCTTCCTGCAATGTAGAGATGTTTTAAAATAGCCTTCCGTGGACGTTTTGGCTAGACCTTTCAGAACTCTGTATAGATGATGATTCTGCATTCTCTGCTGATAAATACATTTATTAGAGCATGGGGGTGCTTATGATTCATATTATGATCACTGGCCAACCCCCCCCCCCATTAAACATATGCTTGATTTTTTTGTTCTCAAAGTAGTCATGGAAACAAAACCACATTATGCAGCATAAATTTTATTTAACGTTACATTCAGAACGTGCCAAATATTTTGTCCTGACTCAAGATTTTTGTAAACCTTGGGAATAGCCTGACTTACGTGTTAACTCTTTAACTGCAGCATAATGTACCAATGCAAACCAACATCTAGGGTTGGACTGTACCTAGTACGGCTGCCAAAAACCTGATACCTATGCATTCTGACATTCCATAATACATATCATTCAATGCTTGTAATAAGTACCATTCATTGGCTTCTATGGTTCCACTTAATAGAGACAAACTGTGTATTTGGGCATTTTTCTGTGGTGCGTTCGGCGATTGCAGTGCATGTTGTCCAATCAGATGCAGACGGAGAGGGGTGTGCGGTGGAATGCCCAGCATACTCATGCATGTATTAGGGGAGATGTTTAGTGAACTGGCAGGTAAACTTCAGATGGGTTCAAGAACTTCGAGTGTGCAGAAGAATAGCCTGCAACCGGTAGCAGGTCTCATGCGTGTGACTGGCACTAAACACGGCCCAGTCACCTACTTCTGGTTGAAGGATTTGTTGTGCAAGCGTTCATTGGTTGGCAGTTCGCTGGAAGACATGGCTGTGTGCGCCATGTATAGCAGCATTGCTTCTGGCTGGTGTTGGCACTGGTTTACTGCCAGGACAAACGTTTTGGGGCAAGAGTTGCATTGTCTTTGGTGGCAGTTAGATTATTTGTGATGCAAGGGGCAAACATCTGGAAGCATGTGCTTTGGTAAATGAGCAGTACATCTACAGGCTTCCAGAGCAGAATGAAAACGGGAACCAAGTGGTTAAATAGAGTGGCTTCTCAGACGACTGCAATTCTTTAAATATTTCCCGTGTCAGTCTTATGGGAAAACACAATGTTTACATATTTATAACCAGGGATGGAAGCAATGAATTCTGAGAAATTGATAGTACACCAGCTGGCTGGAAAAAGACTTACAAATGGTGATAGGGGGAGGAAGACAGTTTAACCCTTTTCTGGGCCGGAAAGTGGTCTGGCACCAAATAGGTTAAAGCAGACCAACCCCCAAAATGACAGCAGAAGGCGAATTTCACATCAGACACACAAATAACTGGTTATAGTATCGACTCATAGGCCAATTTCAATAAACAGACTACTAGTACCAAGAGGTTTTATCAATTCAGATAGTGAACCCGGTATTCTACAGGGAGAGATTGTAAATCCAAGTAATCTCTGGTTCTGAGAGGGTTAAACCCCCCTCATCTTTTATATCCTATTCTTTTGCAGGTATATACTGCATTCCCAGCCAGATGGGACAGTGAGGTGATACCATTACCTTCTAGACTCTGCTTATCCCAGGGATGAGTAATCCGTCAAGAATCTGGCCAGCGTTAAACCACTGTTTTTGTGTATTAAGAATTTTTCGGCTAGAACATCCCTGTACGTCATGCGGTTTGGAGAGGTTTTTTTAAAGAAAATTGTGATAATGTTACATTAAATCTACAACTTTTGGATACTTGCGTTTTCACCATGTATTATAATGGGGGAAAAAAAGAAAATTATTTTTTTTGTCTTGTTCTAATGTTTTTACTTATGGCAGAATGCACGGACTCGGAAGCCTTAGTGACGTTTCCCCATGCCTGTTGATTATAACACTGAGAAATATCAAAACAGTAGTTTTTTCCTTTTTATTTTAACAGGAATTGAACTGCATTGAAAACCACCCCGAAATCTACTTCATTCCTACTCGACTTCCATTGGATTCGTCCTGACCATGTCTTCTGCCCTGACTTGGATCTTGCCGCTTGGGGTTCTTTTTTGTCTGGTGGACCATTACCACTGCATATTCTTACCCAATTCTACCTCCTTGGAGAAGCTTCTGAGTAAATATACAGAGGTGCCTCACTCCAGAAGCAGGAGAGCCATTTCTAGATCTGACAAAGAGGAGATACTGCAACTTCACAATAAGCTCAGAGGACAAGTTCATCCTTCTGCATCCAATATGGAGTACATGGTGAGTCCGTAGAATCGCTTTTAGTACCAACAGGTACCAATGGCTCACATTTCAAGTTCCGTCTTTTTGTTTTCACTTCCATTAGTAAGATAGTGTCCTCTAACATGTATTAGAAACGCCTCCTTTGTTGTTGACCAGTTGATACATGGGAGCCTCTTTACTGTATATTCTGAGCTGCCCTCCAGAAGGTACGGGGTGGTCTGCAAGCTTATTCATTCACCCCAAACATTAACAGACAGTCACCGTATGAGTGTGTGCATTTGGCTTTAAATACTTTCTCATTAGGCGTTTTCTGAATGATGCTCGGATTTAATTTAGCTTCACTATAGAGAAGCTGTTAGCAAATAGATTAGGTTTGCATGTAGCTGCTGTGCAGGCATGGCTGGGGTCCGATTAGAAGCAGATGTGAATTATATTTCTCCGGTTTGATGTTTTTTGGCGTCCTGATGAAGGTGGCCTATGACCTCAGAAACAGAAATTGGGAGAGTATGTAACAATCGCTGTTGAGTGATTTTGCCTGGAATCATAAGGTTGTAAACCGAAAACATTGACTGTTAACATGTAGATTCCTCAAAACATAGCAGTGTCCCAAATCTGCTCCAAAAGCAGTAATAGGTGGCTTCCAGCAGGTCCCATATTTACTTTTTGCTTTCTAAAGAAGTGCAGAACCATTATCCCAGTAGGCCCCATCTCTATCCATCAGCATCTCAATGCCTCCAGTTCTTTAGAGCCTCAACTGCTCTAAAGTGCCATGGCTTAAGCTATGCATTGAGTTTGATGTAGACCCTATTTAGAACTGGACCTCGTAACAGCTAAACTATGTACGAACAAAACTAATCTAAAAAACAAACCCATCTGATGATTTTATTGAAGGGACAGGAAGGCCTCGAGAGTTAATCAGATCCTCTGACCACCCTCCGTTCCTTACTAGGACAGCTGTTTTTGAAGCTGTTCATGTTCTTGACAGCAGAGATCCATTGAAAGAGGCTCTTCTCCTAAATGCTAAACAGATCTATTCTGGTAACAGAGGGTTTAACTTTCCCCCTATCCCTGGCTTTTAGAGAGTTTAGGATGGGGCCAGGTTTGGAGGAAGAACTCACAGACAGAACAAGAAAGCACAGAATATTTGGGTTGGCCGGGGATATAAAACTGCCGAAATTACACAGTGTTCACTTGTGTTTACTCGGAGGATTGATGGGTAATGTTTTATATTTGACTTTGCTGAATGTGCTTTTCTCGTGGTTTTATAGGGGATTTTGTCAAAATGAAAGGGTTTTATATTCTATTCAGGAAAAAAATAGATGCCTTAAAAAGGTGTAATTTGGAATGAGCATAATGGCTTGTATTTATTCATATGTAAATACTATTGCTGCCTGGTGTATGTTCTAAATATAAGCATGCTAAATGCTGTTTGATGCCTCTGTATAGCGTGCTGCGTGAGTTAAATATAAGGCTGCGTTATCAGACCACATCAGCTCGATAAATAGCTCGGAAACCGTTCAAATACTAGTTGGGAATATTGCACACTGTGACATGGCTATGTAGGCTATGACATCATATTTGTCTATATGCCTGTGCGAAACATATGCACATAATCTAAGCTTTTCCTTGAAATTTGGCTAGTCTGAAGCAGAGCAATTTGCTGATTATTTAAAGGGAGTTAATGTAATGACAGAATGTAAATATTTGGTCCAGCTCTTATACCTGACGGGAAAGCAAACTTTTACAAAGGCTGCAGGCATTAATATAAGGGGATTCCTTCACGGTGCAAGTCTGCTAGTAAGATTGGCAAATGTTCATACACCATTAAAAACAGAATTCCTTGCTCTGGAATAGAATCTCTTGAAAAAAATGTTTTTTTTTTATTCTGATGGTTCTGGTCAAGAATGATGGAAAAGCTTTTCTTTAGTGCAAGGGTTAAAGGTGCAACGAAGATATGGTTAGAAACTGTAGGCGGTTAATAGCAGGTAACAATTCCGGCTGCAAAGGTAGAATATATGAAAAAGAGAACTCAATTCTGGGATTATGGAAAAGTACAGGGAGAGGATGGAGCTGGCAGACAGACCCAGAATGTTTGCCATCAAAAAGTACAGCCTCGGGACCTGATTTCACGATCCTCCTGAGTGACCTCAAGTGACTTTACGAGAGAGAGCATTTTAGGAGAGTCCGGAGTGGCGTCTAGGTGGTACAATGCCCAAGTCCATCTACTACTTAATTTAGGTTTGCAGTCAATTGAGGGCAATCAACGTGCAACAAAGTCTCTGCCAACATAAATAACCCTCCCTCCCTTAAATTATATTCAGTCTCCAGCATGGGGATGTTAAAATTCTCAATATATACATTATTCATGGATTTATAAAAGTCAGGACCTTCAGCTGCCATGTGCTTCATACACATCTGAGGGTTAACTTGCCATGAAGTCCAGTCTGGAGATGGTGATGTGTGTGGATTCTGGACAAAAAAAGAGTTCTTAAATGCAAATTTTCAAAAACCTTCGAAGTTAGGTCAGGAACAGAGGTCGGGAACGATGTGCCCTCCTTTTACGCTGGTGACATCTTAGAAGATGACTTGATCAAGCTGGTAAAACCCAGTGCTAATCTTCGCGTGTTTATTTTTAAATAAGGACTTTATTAAAATACAAATTTTTACCTAGAATTGCCATGTCTCTGCATTGATAATGCTTACATGTGCACCTCGTCTACATCTGCCCCAGGACCACGTGCAAGCCCTTACAGCACTTACATTTCGCACATGGCCTCACTCACCCTCCTTAATGGAAGTCAGATGAGAAACCAGCGGGTGGGCTATAAAAGTGGTCTCTGTTAAGACGGATTAAACTCAAGATGCACAATTACACCAAAAGTGCCCCTGTGGATGACTTGTATTAATCTTTCATGCCTACAAGTTCAACTGAAATCCTTTGCAGGTCAGACATCACGCTTACCCCCTGCAGAATAGACTTTGTGCTGCTTCCCTAATCTTTCAGTGCAAATAACATCTGTTTTGCAGTTTTAAAAAGTTGATTAGGGGAACAGGCCACGTGCCACCACAAGCATTTATCTGTATGCGTAGGGATTGGCTGTTCTTAAGGGGCTCGGTTTGGTTTCATTTTATAGTTTGATCGCAGCGCATGGACGAGCGGTAAATAACATTGTTTTTCTCTGTAGACTTGGGATGATGAGCTGGAAAAATCATCTGAGGCCTGGGCCCAGGAATGCATCTGGGAGCATGGGCCAGCCAGTTTACTCATGTCAATTGGACAAAATCTGGCTGTGCACTGGGGAAGGTAAGCCATCTTTTTTAGAACACTGCTATGACTGTAACTGGAAACATAAGAATTCAGAATTGTACTAGAGCTGGGCAGCGCTCCTCCAAGGCTCTGGAGGCCACAATGTCGTCGATCAACCAGGCTCTGCCACAGAACGTATGAGTCGGAGTGTAAAAATTTCCATTGGTCTGCTTAATCTCTTTTAATAAAAGCTTATGAGCAGCTGTAGAGCTACAGACAATGTTTTCTATGGTCATCTTTCAACCAGAATTAGCATCAACCTCGGAGAACTTCTTGTCCCTCTTTGTAATAGTATTTTTTTGTGGTTCAAGATACCGATCTCCTGCTTTCCATGTCCAGTCTTGGTATGATGAAGTTAAGGACTATACTTATCCTTATCCACACGAGTGTAACCCCTACTGCCCGGAACGGTGCTCTGGACCTATGTGTACTCATTATACGCAGGTATGTTATATCCTAGCCTTGAGATAGCTGATTAAACCACAGTGCTAACCTTGATGCATTGATTAGACTGGAAAGGCACCTACTGGTCCAGCATGAAAAATGCACGCTAATTCCTGTTTTATGCTTTATTCCCATCTGGTTCCAGATTGTTTGGGCTACCACCAACAAAGTAGGCTGCGCAGTGAACGTTTGCAAGAGGATGAACGTTTGGGGCGAGATTTGGGAGAATGCAGTATACCTGGTTTGCAATTACTCTCCAAAGTAAGGACACTACTGGAAAAGCAGGGGGGAATGAAGCTCTGGGTTGGTCCCAAACCACATTTTGAGATTTAGATGGAAGGTTCCTAACTTTGAGTCAGTGAAACATTCATTACAAGAGAAGTTAAACACACTCTCCGCAATGTCCATTGATGACCCTGGGGGATTAGGAAACTCCTTACATTTAACCCTGGTTTCTGCTGGAAAGACAAATAGGATAGATAGAAATTTAATATGCAAGAGCACATTATAGGCTTTGAATATTCAACAACAAAAAGGTCCTTTTGTGGACATATCAGTAGCCAAATCTGAAATAGTGAACTTTGTTTCTAAGAATGAAAATCCTCAGCCCAGTTTTAAATCATACGTTTGTAGTAAAAAAAAATGTTAATCTTATTGGCTTTTCATCTTCTTGGATTTCTCTGTGCTTCAAAGCGTCCTACTATTCATTCATAAAGGCAAATCACTGGTTTTTCCCCATCAGTCCTGAAAGCTGTCATCACAGGCACACACTAGGGGCATTCATACGGTTTTTAGTTTCTTAGCTTGAGCATACTGGAAACACAGAATGTTTATGACCGACATGTCAAACTTTTCTTCTTCTTTTACTCTAGGGGTAACTGGATCGGCGAAGCTCCTTACAAGAATGGGAGACCATGCTCGCAATGTCCACCAAGCTACGGTGGCAGTTGCAAGAACAATCTCTGCTACAAAGGTAGGCGTGTAATTCCTTCATCAGTACAGAATGTACCTGTTTTTATCTGAGAAACGTGTTGGTAATATAGTGTTACTCCTAACACTAACACTGTACAGAGAAACTTGATCGCACAGTCTCGGCAAGCTGTGAAGCTGGAAGAGTCGGGCTCATAGCATACAAGACGTTCTTATTCTAAAATACTCTCTTCCAATTTCATATTAAGGTCAGGATAACGAGAAACACTATCATTTTACAGAAGCCGTTTGTGGCAGAATTTTATATTCCAGTTCTCTCATCTAACAACAATTTAATATTTTTATCAAACAAAAATATAGAATTTTCAAATGCCGTAGATGCTCTTGTGAAAAAGAGTAATCAGACGGTGTTTTGTTGATGTTGGAACCTAAAACTATAAATAAAACTGTACACCATCGATGAAAAGCGGTCTAGCAAAGTGAATTTAATTGGAATGTCTTGAGATATCGGCTACTATGCAATGGCATACAAAATCTTACCTGATTTAACTTTGGCGAATATTTGCTAGAAAATGTTCAGAAATGATCTACTAGATATTCATCCAGTGCCCTACGTCCCAGATATGGCACGTGATGTGATATTTGGTGTATACAGTAAATGTAATTTTGAACTGGGAATTTGGTCTGGCGAGCCTTGTAGCTATAAGTGGAAATTATGATGTGTCTGTGATTTCGGGGAAGGTCGTCTGCTTTAAACACTCCTCTCCTTTGCTCTGTGGAAGTGCGAAGGTGTGAATAAACTACTGCTATTCCCCTTCCACAGAGACCTGGAACACTTGTCCATAGTGTATTTCGTAAAGACCAATCAACTTTAATGCCCATTTCCCTGAATGGGTGTGATGACATTTTGGAGTAAATTGTTTAATCAGCTGTGAAAGCCATTAGTTGAGCGTCGGTCCCATCATTCATAAAAATAAAAAAATAGGCCAAGAAAGAGAATTTAGAAAATTCCTCTAGGCATTATCGAAACTATAAAGGGCTGCCCAGCAACCAAATATTTAACATGTTATCGAATGTTCGTTCAAGAATGAAGGATTTTTTTATTATTCCAATCATTAAAACTAAAACTGGTAGTTTGTAGTCGGTCTCAAAACTTCCTCGGTTAATGAATTATGTTGCACATGGCATGTGGCTACGTCCTGCAATTTCTATTAAGGGCCCCTGCCAGGCCTTGCCAAAATATTTCAAGGTGTTTTTCATTTTCCAAAGTAACTGTTCCATATGCAGTGATCTGTAGGACTGTGGACAGATGACCTAATTTAATTTCCCATGGGGGAAAAAAAACTAAAAATCTTTAATTTAGGGTTATTTAATATAATTTCGTTATACCCACCAACTGCAAGCTAAATGTTAACGTTGTATTTAAATTCGTTCCTTTGAGACAAAAACCAGAGCCCTGTCTTTATTTACTTAGAGAGTATACTTAATCATGGCGGCATGTTCTTAGAATATTCAGTTCTCAATAAGAGCTTCTATTATTGATGAGTTTTGGATCCAAATTAGTCTGTTCAGGACCGAGATGCCAAAGACGTGATCCGACTTAAACAAATACACCGTGTTCTGTTCTCTAAATATCTGGATGTCTAGGTTTGTAAGTTTGTTTAGTACTTTTTACTAGAGGAGTTATGCTCAACTGGTAGCAATTAGAAAATGTTAACTGAGGGTCATGACTACAGGTTTGAATTGAGAACAGAGGTCTCTAAGCCTAAGAGTCTTGCTGCAGTCTTTGGTGACGGAAGGGTGGTTAGTTTCCAAAAATGAATGAATATTGTCCAGAGATCTGAAAACCCCTCTTCTTTTTCTATATTCATGACTTCCAGGTGACAAACGCAGCGGAATACTGGAGACGGATGAAACAAATGAAGTTGAGGCTCCTCGCGTCCCAGAGGAAACACATGTTTGGGTCCCAGAGAGAGTCAACAAACCGAAAGTGGTGCCAAAAACCACACAGCCATCCACAGAAAACCTCATGAGTAAGAATTTCTTGTAGCAAGGTTCTAAAGCCTGCTTATGCTGAAATTTTGGAACTGCAGAATTCCTTTTTTCTAATTCAGATGGATACTAAAAACTAAATGTTTGTGCGGAAGACTAGTAGGAGTAAACACATAATTGCATGCAATGTGGCATCTACTCCGATTCTCCCATTCGCCTTGGACTGATTCTCATTCTGAAATATTAAAAATATAATTTCTTTGCTCTGTCACCTTGACTTTAGGGGCTTGCGCAGGTTGGTAACGTTTATGCTTACATACTGATCTGGTCCTCGTGTCTTTCTTTTCCTAGCTCAAGTGATCAAGTGTGAAACAAAAATGAGAGACAAATGCAAAGGGTCCACCTGCAACAGGTAAGCTTCAGCTTTTACCCAAAGTTTATACATTTGTCCAAAAATATGTTTAACTTAAAATAAAGCGATTTTTCAGTAGGCTAAAGAATGTTGGACTGGGAGCTGCATGTCTCTTGCGCAAAAGGCTTTATTCTATAGATCCACATTACACTGATTTTAGAACGATATAATGCAACTACAGGCAATTATTATACATTATATAATATATACTGTGTAGAAAACAGGGATAATTCCGCCTTCTCCATCTCACCTAGTTGGCAAGAGCTATAGTTTAAATAAATGATTTCACTGATTGATTTCCCAAAAAATAATTGAGCTATACAATGCCCGTTGACCAAAGGCACTGTTTATCATCCTCCGGGAGCAATGCGTAGCTTTCACCTCCTGTGTTTTTATTAAACACATAGAAGATTGATAGATACTTTGGATAATGTACTGCTAGGATCACCATGGAGATTTACCACAGCAGAGCCGTGCCAGAGTTAGAAGAAGGTTTAGTCATCAAAGCTTTCGCACTGACTCATGAGAAGCGTATGGAACAGCTCGGAGAAGTGAGATCTCTGCACAATACCTATACTGTCCTCGTGTATACGTTTTAGACTCGCTAGGTTTGTTGCCGAGATAGAAAAACAAACTTGAAGTCCCTTCGTGTAGGGTTGGTACTAGACGTAATCTATTTCACGGTTTTCCTTTTCATTGTATCGCCGATGTTCCAAGGCTTTTCCCGAGTCCTGCAGCAGTATTTGCTTTCTTCAATGTTCTTATTTCTGCAATCCTAATATTTTTTTCAGTTATCAGACGTAATGTGACATGTTTTCTTCCTAGGTACTTGTGTCCTGCAGGTTGTGCAAACAAAAAGGCCAAAGTCATCGGAACCCTCTTCTATGATAGTGTAAGTAGATTCCATTCTTACACGTCCTTGCAATGGCGTGACTTGCTTTATGAAGAAAAGGTGGTTATCTGTCTATTGGATTTTAACTGGAGATACCAACTGAGGACTAGAGTAGAAAGCCATGTCCTTTATTGATAAGTAAGACAAGTTCTTTTTCTAGAGGAATTTCTGTAACATTCTGTATAACCGGTCTTCTCCTTGTGCCAAGAATGTTAGTTTTCTGCATATAATAAACTATCCTCATTCCCGCAGATGTCCAGTATCTGCCGCGCGGCCCTTCATTACGGAGTCATTGATAACAATGGGGGCTTGGTGGATATAACAAGGAAAGGAAAGTTCCAATATTTTGTGAAATCTACCAGGAATGGCGTTGGGTCGTTAAGGTAAAGATTTTGATCTGTTAAATAATTGTGCAGACGTATGGATAATTATATAAATCTAGCTGTATCTAACTGTCCCGCTGATGCCTTATTCTGTTTTCTTTCTTTGCAGTAAATATAAGCCTTCCAATGCTTTCATGGTCTCAAAAGTGTCTGGTAAGTAAGAGTCAGTTACTACGCTGGGGCAATGTGATTTAGGGGATTTTTGTGGCTGAAATGTATGTTTTTATTATTGAATTTTCTTTAAATATTGTATTTGCCTTTATTTTATTTGCAGTTCAAACACTTGATTGTTACTCAACGGTAGCAGAGATCTGCCAGTTTGAAAAACCAGCCAAACACTGTCCCAGGTAAGACCCCGCAAGTTCTCTAGAGATCCCTGCGGACGCTTTAATGGGATGGGGGGAGCGATTTACATTCTGTCTTCCAGAAAGACAATTTCGTTTGAATTAGATGACATGCTGCATCATAAAAAATTCCCCTTTGAATGTGCTGTGAAATGGAAATTTATAGGAAATGGGAATCTATTCAAACACTCAGGGATTGTGGAAGGATTTCTCTCTTCTGCAAGATGTAGATTTAAGTAGCTGGCTTCCCTTTCCTCGCTATATAAATGCACATTCCAGGTGCAAATTAAAACATTGGACAAGTGAAGGGTTTTTTCTTACTTCATTGTTGGCAGGCTTTTGGGGATTGGAAATAACCAGCTAATATTATTTTCATTTCAGGTTTTACTGTCCAGCACACTGTAAGAATGAGCCTTCATACTGGGCCCCGGTGATCGGCAACAATATTTATGCAGACGTAAGTTTTAATCTTATGGTTTTTTTAGTGTGCAATAACTTCTCAAAGGTTAAGGGTGTCGTAAAGGTTCACGATACGCGCTAGAAAGCAGACTACAAATATGGGTAGAAATCTATGTTAAGCTGGTTTCAATAAAATATGAATTGTCTCAATACACTAGAGTATGCTTTCACATGAGCTGCGCGTCTGTTAGTTTTTTTGGCTGGCTACATGGTTTTATAATATATCCTTAACAGGCAGAGATATGAACCAAAGCCTGGGATATTATCTACCTCCACTATCTACTTCTCTGTGATTTTCCACAAATACAGACCCCCCCCCAAGTGATTCACTGAAACGTCTTCCTGCTCCAAATGTTTACAAAGGAACATGTGGCATGCATCTGTGTCACATGCTGAGTTTTGGTCATATGATGTGTTTTATTATTGGGTTCTACAAAACAACTATTTTGAAATACCCCTTGTTGTTATCCCCGTCTATGTGTCATGGGATTTCCAAAAGGAAATGTTTACATATTTATGTGTGGATGCACCAGGTTTTGGACACCTAACTCAAAAAGAGAGAAGAGTGAGTACTGAATAACAGTCTAGGAATCTCAAAATCATATGCCTTGTGGCAAGTAAGGGTGTCAGTCACCATTTAAATCCACTTATCCGCATCTTGTGAACCCATAAAAGAACTAGAAGCAGGAAAACTGCTGCACCATGTGTATCTCTAGCAGTAATGCGTATCATTGTCCAATCCTGCTCTGCAGCCTCAGCTCCTGATTTTAGGTAGGACATGACAAATATATCATGGGATGGCCCAAGAGAAAAACTGTCTTGCAAACAAGGTTTGTTCCCAGCACACAAAGTTCAGGAGACAAATTTAGATTTACTGATTAACCTGCTTCAAAGTTGGGTTCCTCGGCCCAATCTTCCTAATAAAGCTATTTTCTCTGGTTCTTCCCTTGTATGGAATGGAATCCTTTTGCCAAATAAATGTAGAATGTTCGCCAACAGATATGTGAAAGTGCAGAGAATAGCTGGCAACAGCATTTTAAGACCAATATACAACATGTACAACAGTAAAGAGATTTGTAGTGCTGTTAACTCGGCTTAACCGGAACTTGGACTAGGGGAAACTCGCTTCTCCGAAAGATTGTATCTTGTTGGAGCTTGAAAGTTCGGCTTAACTCGTCAGATAATGCAATATGTTATCTTTTTCACTTGGCTGTCTGGTTAGTTTCCTCGGGCAGTCAAATTTGTTTTAGCTGTAACATCTGCTGTACAGTCGCCAAACCAGAAGCCTTGGGTCTGGATGTTACCAATAGTGGCCTGTCAAAGCGCCTTGATTTAGCAATATGATGACCGTGCATAACATCGCTTATAATCGGGTGTGAGATCCGCCAACCTTCCAGCTGTGACCTACAATATTTACGAATCCAATGTTACAACAGCAGGCGTTATTTCTAGTCTGTGCCAACTTATTAATGGCTTTGAGGAGAGACCCGTACTTATGTCAATATATTCTGACTTTTCAGACCTCAAGTATCTGTAAAACCGCTGTGCACGCGGGAGCGATAAAAGACGAAACAGGAGGCTATGTGGACGTGATGCCCGTGGACAAGAAGAACCATTACTTTGGCTCCAACAAAAATGGAATAAACTCGGAGAGGTACTCAAAACACCGCAATTAATGACAGTCCTCGGGTCCTATAGAGTTTAAATGCAATAACAGTGCTACATACAGTTTGTAGCGCCATTAAGTGAAAGGCTATGTTATTACCACAGCTATAATGATGCCACGGGTGGTGAAATATGTATGATGGTAAACCCCACGGAAGCATCCTGCACTAAACTACATAAAGAACAATCTAAATTGTTCTCTTAAAACCAGAAAACCGCGGATTTCTCAATAGGCAAGAGGAAGTCTTATAAAGCAACCCTCCTCACGCAAACTGTAATACCATGATGTGCAGGCTTGGATCAATCACTTTGTGTGGTTAGATGTAAGGTTGTATGTTAACTGTATGATGGTCTAACATAGGTTAACCGCAGAACAGCTTTAGAGACCATACAGTTGTTAAATTTGTCCGCTTTATGTATAGTTTTGTAATAAACTTTTTTTTTCTTGTTTTAGCGTCAGAAATCGTAAGGAGGGTAAAGCGTTCCGGATCTTTGCTGTGAAACAATAACTGGTATATATTTAATGGACAGAATGGAAGCGCTGTGAGCAGCATCCTTAGAACTTTAAGGTCACAGACATTCCCCCCCCCACCCAAAAAAAACCCACTTGAAAGGTTTATCTCAAAACATCTGCCATCTTCGTCGGCCGTATATTTTTTATTTTTTTACCCTCTACGTGAGTTCAAGGAAAATGAATCTGGTTCACACCTCCAAGTCCGATGATCAGAAACGGAACAACTAGTTAACACAACTGAGCAAATGTTGCCATCAGCCTTACTTATAGAAAGAGCGGTAATGTGTAAAAATGTATTATGTGGTTGATTTCAACATGCTATTGACTAACCCAGAGTTTAGATAATACATCCGATGGCGATATTTCACAATTGTTTTGAAGGACATATTGCCACATGTTTGTGAAATGTCCAATTTTACACTTCCGAACCTGGCCCACAAGGTATTGTACATAATTGCCTTTTTAAGTATTGTATTTTATTTTTTTTTATATACACAGCAGTGCTGGTTGGTCAATAATGTCCTTATTTTATTACCTAGAGGATATTTGCCTCTTTATTTTATATGTACATAGGAAATTTGTCTAAAGTGTATTTGTTTATGCCACACTAAATCCTTTTCTGTTACACCTGTAAATATTCTCCAACATACATACAAAGCTCTTATAACCGTTAAATGTTTGGGATGCAAATAACGCAGTACACATAACCGGGGGATAGCTTTTTAAGCACTTATACATATATATATATTTTTTTTTAAATGTCCATTATTGCAGGTACCGATTTTGGTGCTATTTTTAAGGTCCCCATAAAATGTTGGTTTTTGCCAACCTCACACTTAGTGGTATTGTTAGTGGATGGAGTATATTTTTCCTTAATATAGGAAAACTCTAAGCTATACATTGTTCTTACTAAGATTAACAGATATATAGATTACAATCTATATAGCAGTTAGCAAGCCAAGTCAGACAACATGAACAAAATAGTAAATAAAAGGATGGGTTTGAGCTGGCTCGCACTCTTCCACTCTTGATGAACCCAACTCACCCAGTGTCATACCAATATAAAGCGGAGAATGAGCTACTTATGTGAAAGCTCGCTCCCATAATGCACCCCTTGTCATCCCAGAATGCAATGTGTGAGATTATTTACACTGCGTGGTGGGAGCATGCTCACCAGCCTCTCGCCTGTAACAAATGTTATCCAACTGATGGGGAAAGCACAATGAATATGTTATGCCCTAGCTGAAGACAGGCTTGCCATCTACGCATTTTGAAGTGATGGGTTCACTATAAGCACAGGGATTGTCAGTAAATATCTATGAAAGACACTCACAGCCCTGTAAATTGATAGCCCTGAAAATATTCCAAGTTGCATCAAATGGTTTCCTGCTTTGGGTTGGCAATATCGACAACTGTACGCCATGTGGCTTCTGAAGTTTTACTGATCATTTACTGATTCACAAAATCATCTTCTGAACCGAGTGTGTCTCTAGTTTAATCAAAGCCGTGATCACTGAGAAGGTGAATAATGTTGTCAGATTCATATAGATAAATTAAATAAATCAAGGTGATCCAGAAAACATAGATGCGAGAATATCTTGGGCAGATACTTTCAGAAAATATACCCTGTGCTCTGTTATACAGTAAATATATGTACCCTATATACTGTCTAAATCCGGCTTTAAACTTTTGTTCCACTTTAGTTCATGTTAACTGTACGTAACCTCTGTGGCGGTGCAGGCTGTACCTTAACGTGCACCACTGCATAGTGGCTTTATTTTCTGTCCATTAATGGTGATATTCTTGATTCATGTGTTGTCCTCATAAAACGTTTCTCCCTGCATAATCGCTACAAATCAGTAATTGACCCCAAATATATGTCCTATAGTGCTACATACCTGGCAGTGATCGGCTGCCTGCCAAGAACCTTTGGCAAAATGTAAAAAAGGTAAAATCAAATGTAGGGAACCTGATATTTACCTAAACCTCTCATGATTAGCTGGCAAGGCATCATGGGAGGTGTAGTCCAACAGCTGGAGGGCAGCATATTCATAATCTTAGTTAACCCCATTCACTGACTTGTTAGCGATCGTGTTGGCTACCTCAACCTTCAGTTTGTGTTTTGGCTTTTTTCTATGAAAAAAAAAGTTTGCACCTTTCTCTGTATAAATGTTCAGTGTACATTATGTATAAACCGTATTCTTAGCATGAATTCATAGCATGAACTCCTATGCTGTTATTTTACAGTTGGATACAAGTGTATCTCTTGTCTTTGAGTCTCAGATGGAAAATAAAGAGGATTTAGAAAGATATACTGAATGTTTTGTGTTCATGGGCTTCTAAAATTGTAAATGCTGCCAAACGTGCTTCAGATTGGCGTGCAAATATAAATTCAGTGCTATCCTTTAACAAAACCATACCATCTTAAATACAAAAACACTTTTCTGATGTGAGGATTGTAAATAGGATGGGAGAGAGATTTGGATGTAGGCCCTTTGAGAATGTAGAGAGGGGTTACAAAGATGTGCTTTATGCCAAGCGGGGCATTCCTTTTATACCCAGTCTGAGGGATATTGCTGTGGCTTAAAGCATGTAGAAAGTTAATTTACTGGTGACCAACTTTAATGTAAATAGTGCGAATAACCCTCAAAGTTTAAAGGTATTGTTTGGTTTAAAGGTATCGATTGTCTTAGGTAGGTTAATATACTAAATCTCTCGGTAGATTTCAACTGTATTGTATGAAGGAATATAGTACTAGACTTGACCTACTCATAATGATCAAGGGTTGGAATCGTTCTGTAGTGGGGTGAACACTATGATCACACCCAGGCCCGTGATAATATTCATAAAATGGAAAATAAGACTTATGTGCATTAATGATAAACTCGAGCTATAAGGCCAGCCTAGGTAAAAAGCCACATACTTCACACACATGGTCCCCTTGGTCAAACAATAATAACCATACACATGTAACATGTATAAAGGTATCGATGGAAGCTCCCAACAGTATGGATATGGAGTACTTTATGCTGTACACCAAATTAAAAAAATGGATTATTTATCTTCTAGTTGGTCTTTTGCCTTGGAAAAAAAACCTTAACCACCACCGTGGCACACCAACCCAACATTGTTGCGAATGTGAGCCTTCGATGCACGTCATTAGTTACCTAAAAGTATGTTGGGGAGGTTCTTAGCTCACTTAACTGCAATAAGATACACTGACACCAAAAGCTAAAGAGCTGAAAAGCTGGATAACCAAATGTATCTCTATTCAAACCTCATTTCATCACAGGCAACACTAGAAGACAGCGGATACACATAGAGCAACAATGGACGGGTTCCAAGGTGTGACTGAGAGAACATCTGCTTCCAATAGAAATCATCTATCCTGGCTGGAAGATCAAGCCAAACCAAATAGGGACACTCCTTACAAACGGCTCTCCAGAAGTAAACATCCTCTTCGGATAATTAGATATTCTAATGGCCAGCTCTGTGTAGCAGTAGGAGATCAAATGCAATCGAAAAGAATTAAGTGGATTATCTTTGTGGAGCTTTTCACGTTGGTCACACGAGTCGGAGAAACAGATTTATACTGACAAATTTAGATTTTAGCTAATGGAGTGGGAAAATCATATGGTCATGACTGACTATGCCGGGCGTTGATAATATTCTTAGCACGTTGTATTTCACGTGTTGTAGAAGTCAGGTCTGCTATCCGAGAAGCATGGTAGGGTTTTCTGCATTCACAACATGTTGGTTCTCCAGAAGATCTGTCTGACTTTCAGAATTCTGTTGAAGCGACACCAGGCAGCCCAATTCAAGAACCTGCGCTGGCCTCTTAAGACAATAAGGTCTTCTGGAAATTGAAAAAGGTTCACCAACGAGATTGGTAAGTTATGCCTGTCTGACACAGCGCTGGTTGTATCAAACGGTTTAGCTAAACAGCGCCGTTAATAGCGATCCTTCGAGTGGCCTTAGGATGAATAAGTAGTCAATTTCCTGCGATGATGTATTAAGCTTCAATGAGATGTACATGGGAAGTGGGGTCGACATTTTAAATTCCATACCAAGCGAGATATTTGTTTGCGTTGTAGAGTTACCCTTTTCTGCTTTGTTTTCAAAGTTTGGTACTTTTCAGACTGAGTTTTTAAAGTAAACACTACCGAGCCTCGGCAGTCGTATAAATATTAGCAATCCATAACTCAGCAATTCCGTCATCTAAATATTAGGAATAGCTTTCAGCCTTTACATAAAGAGAAGGAGCAGCGTCTGTTTTTGCCTTCACACCAAAGTGCCTCTGTCACATCAAACGTCTGGTTTAAGATTCGAGACTCTCTTGGCTACAAATTAGGCAGCGTGTTCTGCTTTTGTCTTATTTCGGTTTCCAGCAGGTAAGTGAGGCCAGTATTGTAGAACTGTTGACGTTTGGCTGGTGGGTTTCATTTATTTCTTGCTTTTTCAAGACCGTAAAAGTGTTTGAAAGCAAATTGGGAGGGGTTGCACAAACAAAAAGGGGTCTCGCTAAATTAGACAATTTGTAGCTTTTTAAAATACTGGCCGAGTAAGCAGAATGTTGGTGCAATGATTAATATTTAGAGGAAACGCTAATAACTGCCATGCATAAACAGGTTAGGTGTCAAATTCACGATCGCTGACAGAGACTGATTTTTGTTTCTTCTATCATATTTTCAAAAGAAAAAATTCAGGCAGGTGGTAGCCTCCTTCCGAGAAGCAGAGGCTCCTCTTCACTTCCACAGATGGCTTCTGTTTGACACTGGATGAATTCCAAGTAGAAGGGGGGGAAAAAAAGACGCAGTGTGAGATTTTGCATAAACATTTTTGCCTACTCGGCTCCGGGAGAACATTGGCAGGGCAGTGTTAGTAAGTGTGCAGAGCATAGAGTGGCTTTGACCTGCTCTTACCTCAACCCTACTGGGGCTTTGAATGTCCAAAGGCTCTTTTTACAAGTTCATAGCGCCGGTGGCTCTGAAGGAGGTTTGGATTATGGAAAATCTGATGCACTGTCATGCACACGCACTGGAGAAGAGTTATAGTAATTCCTAATTAATACAGGGCATTTAAAGGCCTAGTTGTGACTTAAAGAAAGGAGTAGGTTATTCCTCTGCCAAAAGGTCAGATTAACCCTCAAATGATTGTTGTGCAAGTCAAAGATGTCTATTGTTTGGCTAAAGTAACGTACGGAGTTCAGAGCATTTATCTAAGCCAGGGCTTCCCAAAGATGGGTTGCGACTAATGATATCCAGTTTATGTTGAAGATAAAATTGAAAAATATTTGTTTATAAATAGGTCCCAGAGGCGGTAATTAATGCGCGGCAAAGAAAAACTAGTCACCCAGGTCTGTGAATAGTCCACGACTTGTGGTCGATAAGCCATCTTTTCAATGTAGATATTAGCAGATTTACAGATAACCTTTTATGAAATGCTTGAAATCCACTCCAAGAAAATGCCAACATGTTTCAGATCAAAGGAATAGATGAAAGAGAACAAAATATTTATTTTGCTATGTTGAGTGCTAGAGAGGGATCTTTTTTTTTGTTGTTGTGAAATAACAGTGAGCAGATGTCCTCATAATTTGGAGATGTAATTGTAATCATGTGCCCATGGTTCAAAGCTTTTGTTTTTCTTGAGACTGTAGTGGTGACTCTAAAGGAAGAACATTCGTGTCTCGATGCTTTGGGCATTCGCACCACCGAAAAGAAGTGCATCGACTAAAAAGAGCACCACATCACGGTAGTTAACAAAAAATCACAATTAAAGTAGAGAAGATGGGGACAACCCTACTACACGAGCAAAATGTGTGTTCCGGTCATAAATAATGCCGTGTTAAGTTTATCTCCTTCTTGCTGCGTGTACAACATAGTGATAATAGTTGTGTTAAAAGAGATTATCTTGTCAAATGTTTGATATGAAATGATTTAAGATTTTTTTTTGCAGTGAAATGAAGTAGTTTTATCATATATATAGAAGCATGGAACTGCGTTTTTATTACAACTCTTTAACCTATATGTATGTGAGGCATCTATTAAAGAGATATTGGTGTCAGGGGCGGCCTACAAGTTGCAGCGCAGAGAAGACCCCCTTTCCAAGAGAGCCCCGCACGTAAGTGTACACACGCGTAAGTTTATTTTAATTTAAGTTTATAGACATCAGTGAATGCTGATGTAGCATTTCTGGTAGCGTGGGCCGTGTCTTCTCCTTCCTCTGCTTACTCTCTGTGCTTATGCACGCTAAATCTTTAATACTGTTTACCTTATGGCTTCCCCACTACAAACAGCATAAACCAGTGGCTCTTTAGTGCTGTAAACAATAGGGAGACAAACATTCTTCCCAAACTAAAAGGGCATGTAGCATTGAAACGTGTTTGGACAGATCTGGGCCGCAGCAAGACTTTCCACCGGTTACTATACGAAGGCCTGTGAAGGGGACGGCTCTGTATAAACTATAGAGCTTCACTTTATGAAAAACAAATAGTGCAGACAGGCTATTTGGGGGCACTGACCAGTTTGGGGACAAAGATTGTGCAGATAAGCCTTTTGATGATGCTAACTAGTTGTTTGGGGACACTGAAAAGACAATTAAGATTAGCTCCTGTACAAGCAGCAATGGTTAAACCAAAGAGAGCCAAATGGTTTTCAGGATTCCTTCTTAGAATTTACTTAATAGCGTGTTTATCAATCTCAACACTCTACCCATCTGGAAGGGTGTACACCTGCTGCCCTACTCGACCTTTTAGTACATTCCTTTTCATAATAACCTGTGCATGTGCATCATCATGGACTTTACGCATCGATAATGATCGCAGGTTGCTGGGACATATTATGTAAAGTAATTCATGTTACATTCCTCTCACAATGCTACCAATATCCTGTTTGCTTCCCTAACAGCAGCTGCACGCTGAGGCAAGTGCTCTAGGGATCTCTCGACAATAACGTTAATCCTCCTGCTGGCTCTGTATGCTGAAGTTCCTTTACTGTTTTCATTCTTCACATTGAGTAGAGAATATCTGATGTTTAACGATGCAAACCGTTGTGATGGTGCGATGGGAACCACGTTGGGAGTGACAAGTGGCAGAGGAATGTTTGGGTAAAAAATTCCTTGTAGGCTGCCATATCGTATAAATGGTATTTCCACCTGGATATAAATATTTTTACAAAGATCTCTTTGGAAGCAACTTTTTTTTCTCTTCTGTGTGTAGCTCTGGGGTTGGTCATCTACCAGATTAATACGTGTATGTATGTGTATATACACCGATCAGTCGTTAAATTATGACCACCTGCACAGTATTGTGTAGGTCCCCCTTTTGCAGCCAAAACAGCCCAGAACTGTCGAGGCATGGACTCCACTAGACCTCTGAAGGTGCGCTGTGGCATACAGCACCAAGATGTAAGAAGCAGATCCAGTAAATTCTTAGGTGCGGCATCCATGGATCGTACTTGTTTGTCTAGTACATCCCTCAGATGCTTGATTAGATTGAGGTCTGGGCAATTTGGATGACAAGTCAACATGTTGAACTGTTTGTTCCTCAAACCATTCCTTTACCCTTTTTGCTTTGTAGGGGGTGCATTATCTTGAGGAAAGAGGCCAATGCCATCACCACTTTTCCTTCCTTGGACTGCTTCCTTGGACCGCTTTGGTACTTACCACTGGAGACCAAGAAAACTCCGCAAGAGCTGCCATTTTGGAGATGCTCTGACCAAGTTGTCTAGTCATCACAATTTTGCCCTTGTCAAAGTCGCTCAGATATTTACACTTTCCCATTTTTCCTGCTTCTAACACATCAACTTTGAGGGTGAAATGTTCACTTGTTGCTTAATATGTCCCACCCACTGACAGGTACCATGATACCAAGATTATCACTGTTGTTCCATTCACAGTGTCATAATGTAATGGCTGAAAGGTGCATGTGAGTGTGTGTGTGTGTGTGTGTGTGTCTGTGTGCGTGTGTGTGCGTGTGTGTAAGGGGACATACAAGACATTTTGGACAATGTTCTGCTTCCTTGTGGGAACAGTTTGGGGACCACACTTTCAAAGTCCAGCATGACTGCACCCCAGCGCACAAAGCAAGGTCCATAAAGACATGGTTGGATGAGTTTGATGTGGAAGAACTTGACTGGCCGCGTAGAGCCCTGACCTCAACCCCATCAAAAATCTTTGGGATGAACTGGAACGGAGTTTGCAAGCCGGGCGTCTCGTCCAACATCAGTACCTGACCTCACAAATGCTCTACTGGGTAAACGGGCAAAACCTCCCACAGAAATGATCCAAAATCTTGTGGGAAGCCTTCCCAGAAGAGTGGAAGCCATTATGAAGTAGGTCCCCTTTGCAGCTATATTAATGTCTATGTATTGAGAATGTGATGTCATCAAAGTGCCTGTTGGTGTAAAGGTCATGAGTCCCAACACTTTTGTGTACATAGTATATCTCTATATAGTACATACATACACAATACTAACCAAGCTTGATTGTACTTAGCTGTTTTTATGGAACATAAAGACATTTCTGGCTGTAGCATAATTGCAAAAGGGTTTTCTAACAATCAATTAGCTTTTTGGACTTGGATCAGCGAACACAATGTGCCATTGGCACACAGGAGTGATGGGAGTGATAAAGGGCCATTGGCACACAGGGGTGATGGGAGTGATAAAGGGCCATTGGCACACAGGGGTGATGGGAGTGATAAAGGTATGACTATGAAGATATTCCATTAAAAATAAGCCATTTCCAGCTACAATAATAGTTTACGACACCAACTGCCCTTTGTTTCTGATGCCTTGCATATGATATTAATGGACAAATGTACTTTTCTGTTATGAACACCGGCGTAAGAGGCCCAAATCTTTTGTGTGTACGGATCATATATAGCTATATACATATATATACATACCCTATTTTGTAAAGCTTTGTCTAACTTAAAATCAATTGGGACAATTAAAATAAAACTGCAGAAAGTTGTCAAAAACACAGTTATTGTAATAGTAACCCGAAAACACGTCACAGATGTCGTTCCCAATGCCAGCACGCTTGTTACATAAAAATCTACACAGATCCCAAATTAAAATGGTGGCCTAGGAGCTATTAAGGTATCCATCATAAGAGATGGATTCACCACAGAGAATTAATTCAGGCAGTGAACATCTATACATTAGTTTCTTAATTATGACAATTGTTTTAATTAAAATAAAGAAATCATCTTACTGTTTGTCAGTCACTTTACTTAGTAAAAGTCTTCCATGGTAGTTTCATGAGGTGTCCAGTCACTGGCTTGCATGATGCATCATAAATGGCAAAGAACTTGAAAACGATACCGAGGAGCTGGGGGGAATAAACATGGCGGGACTGCTAAAGCATTCTGGGGCTTGTAGTCAGCAAAACAAACAGTAACGATAAGCGGATGTGTCGCGGAGCAGCCAATCCGTGGCGGGGTTTTTAAACTTACGCACCGCTGAGGTTCATGTTCCAGAGTGTGAGGTGTCAGGAACGATTTAAGGTGCGGACCAGGAGCTCTCAGTTACCATGACAACGTATGGGTGCTGGACGGCAACAGTATGTATGTGTATACACACACACACACACACACACACACACACACACACATATATATATATATATAAATAAATATGTATAGATATATGTATAGATATCTATATATATATATCTATATCTATATATATATATAATTGTTATTATACATACATACATATGTGTGTATATATATATGTTATTTATAATATAATATATATGTGTGTATATACATTATATACATATGTGTCTGTAAATATATATATACATATATCTATATATATATTTACAGACACATATGTATATAATGTATATACACACATACATATTATATTATAAATAACATATATATAAATATATATATATACACACATATGTATATATCTTATATATATATATATATATACACACACACATATATATAATATATTATATAATATATATATTATTTATTATATATATATACACACACATATATAATATATTATATAATATATATATATATTATTTATTATATAATTTATAATATATTTATATATAGATATATATAGATATATATATAGATACATGTATATATATAAATATATGTATTTATATACCTTGAGGTATGGGGACACGATTAATGATATATTTATTTATAAATAATGGTTCAGAGACCTTTGATTGCTACACTGTAATTGTCAAAACACTAAATAATCTTTTTAAATGGTTCCCTTTGCCAACAGGTGCGCACACAGTCAAATATAATAAAAGGAAAATATGTAACAAGTTTGACGTTTGTGGACATTCCTTTGTCTTAAGTTTGTTTGGGTTCCCAATACCACGTATTCGGTTTATTGTGTTGTTTTATTTTTAATGAAATGTGTGCTATCCTTAGTCTGTGTTTAATGCAGAAGAAAGGAATGTAATTATTATATAATAGACTCTGCAAAACTCAATATATTCTGCCTATAATTATTTTGGTAGATTACTTATTATTATTATTATTATTAATATACTCTCTTCCGTCGGAACAATCGAGGAGAAGGGCAGCTGCTGCAGCGCTGCCTTTTCTGTGCCGCGCAAGTACCTCATTTGCATTTAATTATTTTGGTTTTGCATACAGTTTAATATAATAATTGGGAGATATGTTACAAGTTTGGCTTTTACGGGCGTTCATCATATGTCATACGTTTGTTTGGATTCCCCTTGAGTGCTAATCACGTGTTCCCCATATTATATATTTGGTTTAGTGTAGGATATGAATGAAAGCATGTTGGCCAGCGTGATATCGTTTCACACGTTTATGTATTTGTTCTGTGTTTTGAACACATTACGATATATAGGAACGCTCATTCAATAATAAAATAATAATCAATGGCTTTGTCTTGAGATTTAGTGAGTTTAAATGCATCGATCAGCACTTTAGAATTTCTTTTAATATCCGCTAATAGGTAAACTGCTTTGCCCTATCTGAGTTTGATCGTGGGTTTATTTTTTTATTCTTTTTGACTGTATAAATATGTGTCAACTATGAACTTGACAGAAACGCGTTCACTTTTTAATATCTTTGGGTTTATTACAAATCTCTCCACGTGTGCAGCTCGGTGGTGTCAATATTCTGTCGTTTGTCCGAACGAAAACATTTAGTTTTATGGAAAACAGATTTTTTTTTTCTCGTTAATAACGTTTTGACTGTTCTGTGTATTTGGTAGACCAGTTTTTGTTCCTCGGGACGGTTCAGTCCACTCCGTGCTTCTCAGGCAGTCACTGGCTAAAGATCATAGGGGCCTATTAAAGAAAAACATGTGCCGAGGCATAGATTGTACCGGACTGTTCGTGTTTGGAATGCGTGTGGTTTGACGGAGCAGCCTGATTGGTTATCTAACTAAATTAGAAGCATTAGAAACACCATTCCTAGTGCTGATAAAGGCCAACAACTGCGCAGGAGTAATTATTTAATCAACTAAAACTTTGGCTTACTTAAACTGTTTGCCTGGAACGCTCAATTGTCATGTGACACAAGAGAAGGCAATAATATGCTATTGCTATGGTAACTAAAAAAGCTTCTTTAATGTTTATGTGTTTATTATGCGTATGTCGTAAAAAATACACACATAAAACTCAGTCTCCTCTGTAAATATCACACCCACCCCTTTATCTATTTTCCATCCATTTTCTAATCAATGATACATTACGTATATGATTATTAATGACTTTAATATGGTCATTAACTGTAGCGCCACATAGACACTAATCGCAATATGTGCTGTGGGGCGGCAAACAAACCTTTCCCAGGAGAAATAATAGACAGAATCCCTCAATTATCAACCACAGCAGATAATAGAAATGTCCTTCCTCGCCGTTCTGTGGAGGGGACATTACCACACAGTCGGAGGTACCCTAAGTATACCCTTGAGGTGCTTCTGCCTACTTGGTATACCCTCGAAGAGACCACGTGATGCCACAATGGATATCTTGTATCTTTCTTTTGCAGTTCTGGGTTGTTTAAAGTCCTATGTACTCTTGGTGACTGCTTGGTGGCCCAAAGCCCTAAAGCTTTTGTATCACAACGATACAAACTCATTTACCCATCTTCTGCAGAAATCTTGGTCGCACTCTTGAAGGTGATGATTGACTGGGAAAGGTAGAGAGAACCTCTGGATGTGATGCTAGCTTAGTGGACCCTTTAACATTATGCCCCTCACCTCATGCTAATGCAAGAAGTGCCATTTTTATTAATTAAATTGTTCAAATTAGACCTTAGTATTCATGATAAACTGACCATGTTCCTTTAAACCTTATACTGGGTAATCTTTTCATTGAAGCATCCTGTACATTTTTGGTTAAAGGTGAGGTTGGATCCTTTCAGGCTTAAAAAATAGTTCTTAGGTTTTGGCTTTGCTCATCATGCGTGTTCACACTCATTGTTGTATCCTGTCTGTACACAACAGTTTTGTGGTTATTTCTTCTGCATCAGCCAATACTATTTGTTGCTCGGTAGCACATTCCTCGTCCTTATTGCGAGGCTTTCTTTTCTCATGGCAGGATAAGCTCTCGTCATCTGGTTGACTGGACGAAAAAGTCCCCAGAGTTTACTTTGTGTTGACCTTGATTATATAGTTATCATATGCCCTTGTTGGCGCCTCGTTGACAGTATAAACAAACTCAATAATGTAAGCATTCCCTCGTAACTAAAATCGTCCTTTCCCTCAGATATTTGCAAATATTTGGTGTTCTTTTATTTTTTAATTAAATGGGTGCTACCTCCAGTGGGCCTTCAATCTTTTCATAGATACAAATGTACTTATTATTTAATAGACTGTGCAAAACTCAGTATATTCTGCCCATAATTATTTTGCTAGGTGACTATTATTATTATTATTATTATTATTATTAATATACTCTCTTCCGGTCAACTCCAGGTCTGGCTCGACGAATGCTGCGATTCTGACCCTCAACTGCATCTGTGGAACGTTTTGCCGTTGAGTTCAAGCATCCAATCATTTGGATAATCAAGGAGAAGGGCAGCTGCTGCAGCGTTGACTTTTCCGACGGGTAAGTACCTTATTTTGATTTTATTTTTATTGTTTTGGGAGAATCTATTATTAAAATACTCATGCGGTATTTTAATACACATTCTTCTGTAGTGGGAATGTCACCGATATGACGGGCCATGGAGCTTGGATGACGGTATGAGCCGGTTCACCGCACTAATGTCAAGATGTAAAATAGTGTAAAAGGATTAACGTAAAAATGACCACGATCCAGTTTTAGTTCTGACAGTACAGCCGGTGCACAGGTAACGGGAGGTCAGTAGATTATTGAGATTATTTATTTTTTATGGTTTCATCATTTTTCAGAAATTACGCAGAAAAGAGTTGAACGAATGTCCAAAGTTTGCCATTAAATTAATGCCACGCTGTGACCGTTTAAGGATTATCTGAAAAACTCCAAATTATACATAGATTTCTAAGATCTGGTTGTCCAAATGACTTATTTTCCTGAATTTAACAGCCTTGGATAAAAATGGAAACCAATTGTATGAATTATTCCCATCTTGATGTATTTACTCTAGTACCATCTGTTTTATATTTTAATGAAGCCTGTTTATGCCAGCTATCAACAAATTGTTCTGCTGTGGTCTTTTGTTGTAGAAAGCATGTGGTTTGGCACTGCTGGGCTTGACTGGATCAGTGAACCCTATTGCTGGATATTGTCTGAAAACCATAGGCTGGCATTTAACCTTAGCAGGTCAGTTAATTGGGGCTACATTGGGGGTTATAGGTATCAATTATATACTGTATATATATATATATATACATATATGTGTGGTTTTTGTACATAAACATGTAGCAAAATTAATATTGCGGTATATTTCATGTGCTATTGAATGTAGGAAATGCCAGTGGACTCGAGGCAACAACCAATCTTGTTGCAGCTGAGCACTTATCACATGCCCTTTGATGCCAAGGAACAATCGGCTGTATTTGAACAAGATGCGGGTGAAATATGAATTCCGTGGTCTGGCCACGCTCTGATGTAACATATACAGAATGCTACAAGGTGAGTGAGCATGACGGGAACTGGCTGATATATGAAATGTACATACTGCAAATATAAATGATACTAGAGTAAAGGAATGTATGATACCATTTCTTTATTTAATTCATCCAATATTTCTTCCAGTTCTACCCAAACTTTCATAACATGTTCTTTTACATTTTGTACTTTGCTGATTTTTTTTTTTTTTTTTTTTGAATCATGTGGTTTTCTTTAGAATTTGATTTTTTGGGGTCGGTTGTCAAAAAGTAAATTTGAAAACTGAAGAAATGGGACAAATTAGTCATTCTAAATGCTTATTCTGAAGAGTTTATGATTTCAAGATCCGCCATGAAGGTTGAAGGCCAGGCCAATAAAGCTGACAGACGCTGGGACGCTGTCTATCTTTTGAGTGGTTTTCCAATGTTATTATCCTTCTTTTGAAGGCTTCCTTTTTTTTCCTATTTGAGTACTGATTTAAGAAATAACTTTCCTCCAGGATCTTAGCGTCTCCGACTGGTGGCATGGCACCCTAATTTGTATAAGTCATCCTCATATCCTGAGACTTGCGCCAGTGCCAAGTGTTATTTAAGAATACTGAATGCATTGACGCTACATGTCACTGATAAATTGGGGAGAAAGAGATAAAAGAGAAAAAAAATAAGTAACAAATCTTATTTCAGGACAACATACATCAGGCATCTGGCGTAAGATTCTAGCTAGTACTGAATTCTTATTCCGCACAGATTTCACGCTTCTAAGTGTTGCCAAACCACGACTCGTACAAACATAGAAGATTCCGCACAGAAAAAAAACAAAACAAAACAGAAAATGTGTCTTATTAATTTATTATTTGACCACAAGATGAATTTCCGTGTGAAACATTGCGGTCCTTTAACCGACACCATTTACACACAAAGGGTGTTGGTTCTGTATCTGCGCAAGGTGCGGGTCGTGCATTACGTGTTTAGAATTGAGAACCCCGGAAAGCTTTTGACTTGATCCTGCCGCCCTATAAATCAACTAGATATGGAACAGCTGCCAGACTCTAGAGGACCATTAGTATTTTTACAACCAGGTTTAATTTATGTCTGCGGGGAATAGGAGATTTACCAATTATACAATACAAATTCACATCATGTCAGGCTCCCCAAGTTGACTGGCTCAGCGTTTATTTTTAATGTCCACCCATTACCATTCAATAAATGGCAAAAGAAAACAAGATGAAGTGTTTGAACTCCCCACATTCACTCTGTATTATGACGATCAAACGCCAGTTAGTTTCTACTGATAAAAAAAATAGTCCCTGGGGGGCCCTGTGTAATGAAATCAATAAGGTTTCTCTTTTTTATCTCTCAGATTCAGTGGCATCTGGTTTGCGTATGGAAGCAACCAACATACAGTCTGTGCTGCATGTCCATCATGATTATTGTTGTCCTTATGATGAATCGTATCGCCCAAGAACAAGAAGAACAGAGTTGAGTTCGGGACATGGAAGCAGCTCGTTATCGTGGGTTTCTTTCTACACGGGCCACAGAGGTTAGCTTTGTTCATGTAAAACAGATACGTGCAAATAATATGCTTTTTAGGTCCATCTCGTAACGCTAAAATTTGTATAGGTGCATTATTAAGCGTGTTTATTGTCCATATCTCAAGAGCTGTGAGAAACGAAGCCTCTTTCTCAAATTTAATCTGCTCCAGGTATTATAGGATTACAAATGAAGTTCTGAAAAAGTTTATTAGGGATTCTATTACAGTTATCCTGATATGCATGGGTCAGGAAGGTATTTTGCCGTATTTTATTAATCCTGGGCTGAATTGTACTGATTCCAGGCATGTTGGGCCCTCCAGGGGTAAAAGCTCAGTTGGAGTAATAGCACTCCGCTGTCTGATTCCTGGACGAGATGGGAATCTCATGTCCACTGTTAACACAGCAACCCATTTGGAAAACATAGCTGACAACCCTTTTTTTTTGTTACAAATCATTCCGAGAGCTTTCGTTTTGGACCAATAGACAAATATTTCTTTAAATAGTACACACAGATTGGAAACATCTTTTCTGTGTTAGCAAAGACTTTCCATCAATAAAAGAGATGGCTATTAAAGAATCCCTGCGATGGCTGATGTTGGTTTTGTTAACCGGTTCCAGCTCCGAGATGAACTGATCGGCAACGAGCTGACATTGGCAATAAATAAATCCAGGGTGAGCGTTAAAAACAACAACCCCGGGGGTTACATACAGTGCGTTTCGTGAGCATGCAGTCAGGAACTGTGTGCTCCGCTTTAGGGAATGGACCCAGTCATCCTTTCAAAACCAATATTTCTTAATAATAAACAGATCGTCACATGACCTATTGTAATATAGAGGACTCAAAAACATTTCTATTATTGTCCCATATATATATAGTTTTAGTACGTTCTGCAGCATCAAATACAATGATAGACATCAGGGGTGTCCAACCTGCGGCCCTCCAGCTGCTGCAGGACTACATCTCCCATACTCCTCAGCCAGCCCCTTAGCTGAAAGAGCATTATGGGAGATGTAGTCCTGCAGCAGCTGGAGGGCCGCAGGTTGGACACCCCTGATAGACATTGTGAGACTCTTTTTGACAAACTAAGGGCTGAGTTTGCAAGTTTTGGGGTGAACTTACTATACCTCACAAGCGTATTGTCTAATTTCTTTCTTCATGGCCTCATACCGTGAGTATTTATTTGCGTATATATACCATTTCTTTGTTGACTAGCGATGACCCAGTTCATGGTTTGCCTTTGTTGAGTCGAGAGTGATATTTGGTTACGTTTTCATGCTTTACATTTGGAATTTGGGTTATATACTATATATATCAGTGAATCAGTAGTAAAAAGTCATTTCGCAGCTTATTTTTCTTTCAAATTACACGTCTGATATTAAGTGGATTTTCCAGCTATGGGCGGCCAGTGAATGATATGACTAAATGCATCCACATTTTCCATAACGGGTTGAAGCCTGCATGTATAATAGTTTCCAGCCAGCTAAGTGGTGAAGGCGTTCTACATCTATCAGGAGTGACTGCTGTCTGACCTGCGTCCAGATAATACTTTTAAAAGGCAGAAGATTAAAGCATCTTAGTTAACATCACGGCTCGCTGGTAGGGTCGGAATTTACAGCAGAGCCTATGTCTCTCTAGGAATAAAACCGCAGCTTCGTATTATTATTCTTGGTTTAGAACCGTGTTCTGAAACGGCGAACCCACATTGATGTGTCCACTGACCAAAGACATTAGGCTTCCGACGGCTTTCATTCCCGGCACCAAAATGTAATCGCGGAGCACCAAACCCAATTTACATGAATTTAAATGTAAAGAAAGTGTCCGGTTTTCCAATTCAGGAGACTAAAATGACAAAATATATATGAAAACATGGACGTGATATGACATAGTTTTTATTAAAGTGTATCAGCGATCCTCTAGATTGTAAGCTCCTTTGAGCAGGGCCCTCCTCACCTGTTGTTTCTGTTAGTCAATTTGTTATGTTACATACTACTTGTCATGTCCTGTCTACCCACTGTACATCGCTACAGAATTTGATGGCGCTATATAAAATAAATAATAATAATAATGAATGCAGCATGTAAAAAGAAGTCTAGTATACCCTAAGCATGTTTTGGCCCCGGTTACTGTTTATTTCTGATTTAAAATTGATAAATAGAGAGCTGTCCATTCAGCACCGAGGTCACCCGTGTAGATGATCACAGTACGGATTATAATTGTGTTTACAGCCATTGTACTTTAGAAATGAATAACTATTAGTTTACTGTTCTAAACATTTTACATCTTCTTACATCCCATTGTATCATAAATATTGTGCAAGCGTTTTTTTACATGTCTTCGAGTGATTTCACAATGTAAATGTTAGTGTTTTAAGAGGATTTAACTTTCTTGATTTTATGTACATGTTTAGTTAGACGTGAACATATCTCTTTGCAGAAACCCCACCATAGCCGTCCAAGCTTGCGTTAAAACCACTCTAGTCATGATTGATAATAATAAATCTTATTTGCCAAAGAGATACCAAAACTTTGTGCGGCTCGCCTCACCCAAATTTACCTGGAAATATATATACACAAATATATATATATATATATATATATATATAGGGTATAGCCATCACCCATCTCTGTGGTCTGGACTAGTGGTTCTGTGAAAAGTTTGCCCATTATATACCCAAACGCATTATCCTTAAATCCCAGGTTGTTGGTGGTCCTGGAGGACTTATGTTTAAGAGTTTAAGACTCTGTTATCTCTGGGTCTGTCTCAGAAAAAGAATAGGATTAGTTTCTGGTTAAATATCACTATCTTCCATATCAGTCTACCATCTTATATGTCGAGTACCACGTATTTTATGGTTTTTTTTTTAGTACATTAAGATAAACGAAGAAGTTATTTTTGTTCCTGACCTTTCTTCGCATTAATCAGTTATTACTGTAATTTCAGAGACAGGATAAAGCGTCTACGCACCGTGGTTATCTCACGACATTCTGCTGAAAAGGTAAGAACGAACTGTGATGTTAATGCGTCGGTTTATATATGCACGGACCTGTGTCAGTTTGTATATACCCTGAGCCCTCAGATACAGTGGATATATATGACTAAATCTCCCCCCCCCCCCCCGAAATACAGCATGTGGATTTTATAGACTTGATAATCCACAGTGTCATTTCTGTGAACCAGCAAATGGTGTCCAACATGTTGCTTTGACATCTCTCACGTGTAGTAGATGAAAAGTCTTTGTATACACACGTGCTTTAAACACGCATCCCATCCAGGAATTTCATTTGGCTTTTTATTTTCATTTTTAATCTCTGGCTCAAGGATGGGGTTTTAACTTAAAACAACCTTTACTCCACTAACAGAGCGCATGGACAGCCTTTAAACTCTCAGGCTTTTAAAGGAAACTTGGAGTAAACAGTAACAAATTTTGTCTACTGCTATTTTATGCCTGTCACAGAGAATAAACATTAGACTGGATCTCTTACTAGTTGTATTAAAACTGTTTACTATGCATGCCATATAAAGTACTTTTGAGAAGGCTTTAGAAAAGCACCTAAATAATATTATAATATAATAATAATAATAATAATAATAATAAATTCACTAATATTATATTACTTGGAAGAGAATACATGGGTGTTATTACAGTCCTTGTGTGTTTTTTAACTAAATAAATTTACTTAAGCTATGCCTTTTAGATGTAATATAGTTATAATAATACACTTAGATGTATATAAATAAATTGTAAAAAAAAAATTATCTTTGAAGCCTGTGAGTGCCCCATTCTGTGGATATATATATATATATATATATATATATATATATATACATACACATGTATACGTTGAATAGCCCAGTCCCAGTCACTGTAGGAATTCAAAATGTTCATTCTTCCCAAATAAAACCAAAAGCTGAGTATTACGCAATATCCTTCTTCTGTGATAGCATCTTAAATGCAAGTTTACTATTAAGCAGAAATTGGAAAGACGATTATCTTTTTTCCCTTAATAATAAACACAGAGCACAAGGCTCCCAAGGTATCTCTGCACGAGGTATCATTGATACATTTTGTATATTTTTCTATAACCGAATGATAAAATATCTGGTCCATATCCCTGGGCAGCAGAAAAAGCAAGAACCCAAAATGGGAAAACTATTCATGGAATCCAGTACAGATGGTTTATACCCTGCCCACCACCTCTCCAAAAAAAGCGGTCCCTTGTTGGTAACCAGGACTCCCCGGGCACAGATTAATTAATTCTTTTTTGTCCACAAAGTGATATCAAAATATGGAAACTTGAACCGTCTCCAGTAAGTGCTTGGATTAAACAAGCGTCGTCTTTGCTATAACAATGTGTATTAAGAATGATTCACTGCTTCCATTTTCCAGTAACTTCTCAGCTGCTTTGCAAGCTCTTCCATGTGTAAAAAAAACCCGAAAAAAACACATTCCCAAAATATTTAGATGGAAAACCTTTTTCCCTAAGGATAGGAGATACAGTCCCTGGTGATGGGGATGTTTTACTCTGCTGTTCTCGGTTTTATGCTATGTTTCTAACCAGCAGACGATTCTTTTCCTCAGTACAGCTAATTATATTACTTTTTTTTTCTAGGGCTGTTTGTGAACGGTGCAAAAAAAAGAAAATGTGGCCGCGTGTCTATCTTAACCGTAAGTAAACATATAATACCGCTCTTTGGGCTTATGTATACAACGTGATTATGGCAAAAGAAATCACGTGGATAATCAAAAAAGGACCCCCCAAAGAAGAATTTTTGTAGGTTTTGTCCATCTTTGGTGGGCCAGCTGATGTATTCGCGTGGGGTGGTGTTGTAGGTCTGGCGCAGAGCACGGCTACCATGATCCACCTTGAGTCCTCTTCTTCAGGCCGTGTGTCCTCTGTGCAGTGGAAGAGATACTACAGGGGTCTGTTCCAGCTAAGCACGGTAGTGTAACCTAAACAAGAGACGGGGAGACTATCACGCCCTCCCGCATGCCTGCCAACCTTCCCTAGAATACGCCACCACTTTGCCCATTTATGTTGACATTAAAAACCATGGAGTGATTTAGGAGAATGAATGGTGGACAGCGGAGTATGTGCATGAATTTATATTGGCAGTTGTGCCCCATCTTTTTCATATTCTTCAAGGAAGTCTAAGCCATAGCAGTGATGGCCCCTTCCCATTAGCCATTATTTTGTGTGTGTATTTTATGTCATATAATGTCATAATTACAATGCTTTTGCCAAGGCAGTAGGCGTAGCGATCCTTTAGTGTGAGGCTTTATGTATATAATCTGCAGATTTCTGTACCAGACCCGATTAAAAAAAGGTATTCAGTGCTCTGCTGCAGCTGCTGGGCTCCTCCGTAGTACAAATGGAGCAAATTATAAACCACATTATACAAAGCGAATGTTGGAAGTTCTTTAATATCAACAATGGAAAATCGAGTCAAATAATGAATGTGGCATGTGGAGTTAAGTCGTTTCGCCTCCTCATTGGCACCTGACGAGACCAGTTCAAAAACATCTCACCAGCGCAGTAGGAATTGTTATTTGCAAACATAAAGTGCTAGAGAGATGCATTAGCAGCACCTCCAAATGAAACTTTGGCCAGATTTAAGTGGCTTATATAGGAAAGTCATAATTGTTTTATTAGAATTACAGGAGGTCAGACGTGGCCTCTCTTAGACGTGCCTTCCAGCGTATTTCTCCCCTCACATTGTTAATCATGAGAGCGGGGTATATACTCAAGACAGATAGGCAGAGAACTTACTGATGGAATCGTAGTCTTAGATGATTTATGGACAGCCTCACCCCGTGCTGTCATGATTCAAGGGAAAGCGTGACTTTCGAAGAATTGGCCTCAGTCCGTGAAAATATACATGTAAAGGATTTAAGATACAATTTCCAAGCAGAGACAAGTTGAGATTGTTTTTTTTTACTGATGGGCAGATATATTAATACTACCTATCACACTTGAGATAAAAGAACACACTTGAGATAAAAGAACTTTCCAAAGTTGTTTATAGCCCAATCTGTTTCAGAGCATCCTAGTGAACCATGCCATCGCATTTCCACTTTCTAAGGTCCCAGCCAACCAACCAACCAACCCACCAAATATTGATCTTTGATTTTTAAGTTTTATTTTTCTCCACCACTGCGGAGTTTGGGGTCACTTAGAAATGTCCTTGTTTATGACCAAAAAGCTAATTTTATTCGTTAAAATAACCTGAAAGGGATTAGAAATCTAGCGCAGACGCTGTTCATGTTTAAATGACTATTGTAGCTTGAAACGGCTGATTTTCAATGGAATATCTTCATAGGTGTACAGAGACCCTTTATCACTCCCATCACGCCTGTGTTCCAATGGCCCTTTATCACTCCCATCACTCCTGTGTTCCAATGACCCTTTATCACTCCCATCACTCCTGTGGTCCAATGGCCCTTTGTCGCTCCCATCACTCCTGTGTTCCAATGGCCCTTTGTCGCTCCCATCACTCCTGTGCTCCAATGACCCTTTATCACTCCCATCAATCATGTGTTCCAATGGCCCTTTATCACTCCCATCACTCCTGTGTTCCAGCGGCACGTTGTGTTCGCTGATCCAAGTTTAAGTTTAAAAGGCTAATTGATCATTACAAAAACCCTTTTGCAATTATGTTACGGCCAGAAATTTCCTTGTTTTCCATTAAAACAGCTAGGTGACCCCAAACCTTTGAACGTTTGTATCGTTGGTATGAGGACCCTTTTATCAGATATGTGGAGAAGTTGCCTTTTAGAGATTTCACCTGGTGAGTCAGCCCCAAACAGTAAGATGTTGGGAACATTTCTCGTTTACTTATCCTCATAGACCATAACAGTATGTGTGATGGTACATGGAGTTTTATATTAAAATACAGGGGGTGGGGGGAGTATGTTTTTCTGAAGCGTAGCTCAACTGGATCAGGTTGGCAAGACATTGGCAACATATGCATGGTACACGGCCAGAATCTCTATTTTTAACATGTTTTTTCAACATTGCAATACCAAGTGTGGTATTGTATAACCAAGCATGGTCAGCTTGTGGAATGCCTTGCTTCAGTGGCTGGACGGGAAAACACGCTTTATCTCAGAAAATATTTCCAGGTGACCTCCTTGCAAACATCCGATGTGCTAGAAAAGACATTTATTTCACAATAGTTGTACAAATAACAAAAAAAAAATGGCTTGAGGGTGTATATGAAAAATGGGAAAAGGAAAGCTTGAGTCTAAATAACTATTGTGAAATACTGATGAGCCTCTTGATTGCAGTTAAACGTGGGTTTGCTTAGAACTTATTTAAGCTTCTTCGCTCCGTAATAGAATATTCTGAAACAACTCACTCAGCGGGGAACGCGTCCTTTGCTTTTAACGCTGAAATGCTTCATCCCTAAATTTCATGCCTGGGGGTGGAAGTAGCACAAAGGGTAAAAGGGTGCATGCGAAGAACTTAACATGCTACAATTACTGGCCAGTTTTACAAATGTTGAATGGGGGGTTCGTTGTAATGCATGTCTGTATTGTTAACTATTCTTTATCTTTGGCATCTGTTTCATATCCCACCAAAGCCACCTGATGTAATTTGGTCGGTACCCTTTGTGTAATAATAGGATGATAGGTGTGAAACTCATTTTTCTCATAAATTGCCATGCACTACTTGTAGAAATTGTAACCATTATTACACAGTCTGCGTCGCCGTCCTCGGCATAACCATCATTCTAACTATATAGCGTTCATTTTGCCTGTTACGCAGTGGGAATACTTGTACCAACCCTTTTACGTTAGTGGCATCCCATGATCGGGTGTAGGTTTTGTATCAAACGTATCAATGTATCAATGTATCAATTCTACACTGAAAAGAATAAAGCAGAGACCTTATTCACCATATATTTGAAACAACAAAAAAACCCCATTCATTTATTTATATTCATGATGGCTGAAAGTTCCTCTATCGATCAGCTTGGTGGTGAAAAGTTTGCTGGAGGAGCCAGAATGATTACTGTCAGTTCTTAGAAACGCCATACCAGGAATAATCTATGGGCCCCAAGCGGGGGACGCTCCTTATTCTACAGGGGAGGCTTGGATCTTTCCACATGCAATTATAATCTGGCAGTTTTACAAAACCTAGCACAGAGTATCCAATAACAGCTCGCATACCCTACTAATCCTTACAGTGGAAATATCTATTCTGCATTTTTATGGTTTTGTAGGAATCTCACCATAAAATCTTGAGATGTCTTTTATCTGCAATTAAAAGTAATGGTTTGTATATTTTGTATTCACAAACTGTATTGTAAGCTTTGTTAAAGGGGCAGTTAACGGTCCCTAACCGCCCCACTAAAGGGCAATCTGTGTTAAAGTACTCCGTGAGTACTTTAATATGCATTCTTCCGAATGAAAAAAGCACATAACTGAGGTAGGATCGAGGAAGCAGCCAATCAGAGGCACGAAAGTACTCCCATTGATAAGAGTCTGCTACTAACTTCCAAAGGGTGATGGGAAAGATAGTCTTTTAGATAGAAACACAGGACCCCTGGGCTGCCGGATTGGTAATGGGACAACTAATCAGGTGGGTGGGTAAATGGGCTACGCGTAGGGAAGAAGGGGAAGAGGCAGAGCGTTAGAAGGTAGGGATGACTGGGAATGGTCAGCGGGAATAGGTTTAGGAATGAAGGAGAAAGGGCAGGGGGGGTCGACAGTGTGGCCTGAATACCAGGACCCCCTCACCAGCCGCCAGGGGATCCTAGCTCTATCTCCTCAGAAATCTAATCTTCCTCTCTTTTCTTTCCATGTAGATTCTGGATCCAGGTTGCCCCTGAAGGTAGAATGTCTCGAGTTCCATGGCTTCTTAACAGGATATAGAAAACAAAGAAAATGGTAAGTAATAACTTGCTTGACACAAAGGTCCTCCTTAAAAACTCACCTAACTAACCTCTTTTGTCCCTGTCATTGCAACTGTCCCAGCCTGCTGGCCTTTTTCCCCTGTAGACCCACACACACACAAAATAGTGTTATTTTGCCTAGAAGTTCATTCATGCATTTTTACAGAGCAAGAATGAATAGCTTCTCGAAATATAAGAAGATTCAGGGGTATCAAAACATACAGCTGCATGTTCTCCAGAATATAGCAATCATGGTATTCAATTGCAATAATATACAAATCAAGGAACATGGGAAATTAATAATGCTATGATTGACATGAGACAATTTAATGTGTACTTAATCATGTAACCTTTTGGGTGACTAAAAAGAAAAATGACTTTTACGTGATATTTCAACAATTGCTTGGATTCTGAGAATCCCAGCTATTTAATCTGCGCCATGATTTGGCTACAGTGCCCCAGGAGACTTTATTTATTATTAAGGAGAGTTTATTGGGGAAAATGAAATGGAAAGATATACGGTATTCTGGATTAATCTGTACATGTTTTCTTTTGTGCTATTATTCTCTTATTTTACTTCTATATACAGTAGGACTTCTATATACAGTAAACCAGGGTTCCAAACTTGGTGCGCTCTTACAATTCAAATGAGGGCCACAGTCCGGAGGTAAAACCCTGTAATTCATACTGTGGTCCCTGGTGGGGCACCTCCACAGAGGGTATCTTAGTTTGCCTTGTGGGAAACCAGTGCTTAAGGGCATCTTAAGCATGAGATGTGTCTTGGCTCTAAGCCGGTGTATTACCCCAGGGCTATTCCTCTTCCTTGCATGTCGGCCCATCCCACCCATTATTCTTGATGTAAGACTCGGGTCTTAATCGGTCCTTGATCTTGTCTTAGTTTTAGGATATCTTTATGCCAATCCCATGCATGTTTAAATTCCCTCACTGGATTAGACTCTACCACTTACGATGGTAGTCAGACAGATAGTATTAGTATTATTATTATTAATTTTTATTTATATAGCGCCAACAATTTCCACAGTGCTTGTTATGATACATAAATTGAAAGGGTCTGACAAAGCTGAAGTTAGCAGACTGACACAGACGATACATTAGGTAAATAGATTTCTAGATAAAAAAAAGAAATATTTCCTTTCGTCGCTTCCACTCTCTTTCTAGGACATCACATGTCTGCACACAGCACCTCTCCATTTATTATCTGCTGTCACAAGCGTTTCTTTGCCGTCTCAATCAAGCTCCAGCATGTGGTTTTTTTCTCGGTATTGCTGGATACAATTGCATGATAATCAGTTGCAAAGGTATCTAAATGCAAACTGAGCTGTGAGTGTAAATATGTGTATATGTGTGTGTATGTATGTATGTGTACATCCATGCTCCAGTCCGCTGGCCCGTGATGCTGGGGTTTCTTCTGTCCACGTGTTGGTGTTTGCTAAGTTCAGCCGAGTTCCTTGTTTTCTGTTTTTTAAATTTACGATGCACTGTTGGTTCTCCTGACAGGCCATCTCTGTGAGAAGTCACTTGAAACCCCATAAAAACGACAAGAAATGATCATCCAAAACCGAGTCTGACGCAGATTGCTAAATCCCCATCCTTTTATATGCTTTCCCTTGATTGTGTTCCTTGTGTGCACATATTTGTGTATCCCTTGGGGGAGAATCAGAATCTTCAGCTGTGTAGGATGTACAGTTTGACTTCATGTTTTCAATCCGAATATTGTTCCCTTAAATTTCGACACTGCATACCGGAAGACACCAGGCAGTGTCTTTTGGCGGAAAGGTTTTCCCTACCTTCCATTTTTAGCATTACTGTAATTGCGAAAAGGTTTACTATAAACCTGATCAAAACATTAAGGTGTGTATGCCCCCGCAATGTACCCCTGAGCATGGGGCATTATCATAACGGCCTTCCCTATCCGCACACCTGGCAAAAGCCCCATTCAGCCCTCAGTACAACCCTGTCCACAAAATCAGTGCTTGCCATTGACCGATAGCGTCACCGGAGGGGTATGCCGGCACCCAGCCATATGCCCATGCCAAGCCCAACAACAAAGTTAGTGCCTATTTGTGGCCTGAACTGAACTGTAGAGGGTGTTTGCTGGAAACCTTAGGCAGAGGGAAGGCCACATTACCGCCGCCAAAGAATGGACTCTATTTGCTTACCCCTCTTGTGACTGTTAATACACACTTCTGCCCCAATTCATCAGAATGTATTTAGGTATTTAGGGTTCTATTCATTGAGGAACCCTCTGCATTCATGTATGAGATTGCGAATGCGTTTCCTGCGACTCTGTTCCATACGTGCGTGTAGCACACCTTTATAGTAAGAGTCTGCTGCCAACTTCCAAAGGTTTATGGCGGAAAACAGTCTATTAGTTAGAAACAATGTTTTCTCTGTAGCCACAGGACCCCAGGGCAGCCGGATCGGGTGGGTGGATGGGTTACAGGGAGGGAAGGAAACAGAAGGAGGTCGAGGGGAAAGGCCAAGGGGTTAGAAGGTAGGGACAACTGGGAGAGGGCAGCTACCTGGATACCAGGGCCACCTCACCAACCGCCAGGGGATCCCAGCGCTATCTGCTCACAGATCTGATCTTTCTCTCTGTTTTTCCATGTAGATTCCGGACCCAGGTTGCTCCTGAAGGTAGAAGGACTCGGCTTCCATGGCTTCTTAGCAGGATCTGGAAACAAAGCCACACCGGTGTATGCATCTCTGTAAATAGCAGGTATGTAACATGTTAGGGAGTCGTGGGTGCAGATAGGGGGACCAATAGCATCCCAACTGATATACATACTTAAAAATATTATTTAAAATCCATGGTAAATAACTATATAATTATCTCTAAGGTTCACTGGTTACATTACTTGCTGTTTTTTTTTAATCATATGATGTTTGTTTTGGAGAAAATGAGCCGATCGTGGCATCGTGGCTAATATTCGTGCTGTCATTTGTCTTTTATAAAGAAAATTAATTTATACATCTGTTATACATCATGCATTTCCCCAACATAACCTCCACTGGTGTCTACAACAGATGAGCTCTGCAGTCAAAACATGAAGCCTTGCAGGAGATAAGTATCAGACCCTCACCAATGATTCATTTTGGGCACTTTGCTTTTGTTTAACACTCCGGATGAGAATGTCCTCTGTGATATGATATACGGTATATTAAAACTAGACGGTAACCTATTTGTGTGCGGCTTGCCCCGTATACAGTGTATTCCAACTATACATTTTACCCCGACATCGATCGCTTTGGGGGAGGAAAAGCTGCCCCCCTTCCGTATAACTAGAAATAGTAGAATGTATTTTTAAAAAGGACACAACTAAAAATATCTCATGTTTAGAATATCACGGATGTTTGCACTATATGTCAGAGAAGAGAGGACTGGGGTTTCTGCGCGCGTCTCACCTCCCCTTAGTTGCTGAGGTATAAATCACACAGAGATAAAATCCGTAATGTTGTTTTAATTGGTGAAATGGTCTTATTCGGAGAGAGATATTTCTTTGGCTGTGACTTTTGTTTGCAGTCGTAATCTTATCCATGTTTCGCTGGCACTATGTTTCATTGAATTGAACATGCATGGGACAGGCTTAAACCTACCGAGGACTGAATAGGCTTTGAGTCTTTACAGCGGGACACATGGGCAGACTAGACGGGCCGAATGGGTCTGATGTGCCTGCAAATGTTTCTGTTTTATATATATATATAGAGTGATTTGTTTTTTTTTTACTTTCTTTGAAGTTAAAGTGATTGATGTTCTTTTTGAAAATATTTGGCAAGTTGAGTCGCATTCTTGAGCTTCAATAAAGCTCATATCTAGCTATATCATAAAATCTCTGGTATAATACGCACAATTTACCCCTTTTTTTTAAGAGTCTTGAAAAGGGGGATGCTTATTACACCTGAGGTACTCAATACAGACTTACCTTTTACCTGCAACACTACCTGTGTCATTCCCCTTACAATCTTTACACGCCGCCTGCGTCAGAGCGCCGGGGAATGACGCCATATCCCGGCAATCACACTCGGCGTGCTGGGACAGAGGGAACGCCTATGGACAGGGCTTTGATGGTGGCATTGCTTACCGATCCTTGTCACCGGGTTGTACATAAGTGTCAGTATATGTAAGTATGTGTACGTAATTCTCTCCTAAAAATTTAGGCTACATTTGTACCTATATATTATACACAGAGTCTGCTTTATACAAAAGGAATCATCTCATTTTCATTTTGAGGTTGTTTATAGCCTTTTGGCTATTTATTAAACCAATATGGCAGTCTAGCCCTGTCTATCAGAGATATAGTTTATAGAATCTGCAGCAGTTCTTTCCAAGTGGAAAATGTTTGTCCTTTTCGTCAATGAATTGAGTTTCTTTGAGTTATGAGATCCTAAGCGCCAAATATTTGATACGCTGGCTGATAAACCTTTGCACGTTTTCCAAAAATATGTTTTGTTTTTTTTGTTTGTCTTTTACGCAGCTAGAAAAGCCAGTGATCTCTGTACTGGCCGTGGATCTTTTTGGCAAATAGATCTGAAAGACCGTGCAGGTGAGGATTTGATTTGTCGTCTGAAATAGATTTGAATCCAAGTCAAATTTAATGAGCACTATATAAATACAGTATACAGTATATATAGTGCTCGTTAATATGCTGCATATAGAACTGTGTAGACTGCTAATATTGTGAGATAACTTTGTTACTCCAGAATAACTGTCTGCTACTGTTTTTTACTCTTTACTGTCCCTTTAAATAAAAATACTTTATTTTTTCCTTTGCAGATTACATCAGACGCTGAAAATAACCGCACAGCCCTTGTAAGTATGAGTCAAGGGATTTTTTCCCTCGCTTCATTTTCTTGTTTCACCCCGCATTGTAACCCCAGGTGTGGTTCTATTACCCGCAGCGTGCGTGTCATCTTCTCCTTTGGATGTGGAGGGGAAAAGTCGTGGGATCAGCACACCCTGCTGGTTATCTGCCACACTGCTAGTGTTACTGTCAAAGAGGTATTATGGAGGGTATTTGTCCTAGATGTGACTGCATTGGGTTAGAGTTTGCCCAGGGGCTCATCAGCCTCCCAAATCCCAACCTTCTACCTACCGGAGGACTAAGGAACGTCTTTCTACCAACCTCTGAATAATCTGATAACGTCAGCAGTTACTCCCTACCCGCGGCAAAGATACTTTTACAACTGTGCAACATTTGATTGCATAAAACATCTGGAAACGAAGAAATATGAATTGATTTAATAATGAAAAATGACTCAGCTGCTATACAAATACGTTGATGAAGCCAATTTGCCACTGGCAAGGGTGAGAATGAAATCCATCCCCCTATTAAACCATGGGAAAATCCCTGTGCAATGTAAGCTGATTTATGAGGGTATAATGGTGCCCCGCAGTGTTAGCCGCATAGATGACTAATGTTTGGTAGCCAACAGAACGTCTTGTATGACAACCCTTTAAATAACCATGTGGGAAGATATTACAGTCACTCGAACAATCCCCCTAACAACACACCTTGCATTGATTACCTATCCGTCTTTCCTGGAGGTGTCTTGTAAAAATGTTATCATGTTTACACGACAGGAAGGCGTTGGGGTATTTGTCTAACCGGGCGCGCGTTTTGTGTGCTGCGTGGCCGTTGCGGTTTCATTGAACCGAAGAGGGAAACCACCCATGCCTCCTACCCCTTTTACAGAACGGGAATCCGGTATTCTCGCTTCCTCGCATCCATGCGCGGGGCTGTTTGAGGAATATATATACCGCCTTAGGGGGTAAGGATGGGATTTTAAAATGAAGGAAAGCTGTGGGCAAACCAAAGGTTCAAGGGTATTTCACCTACATGTGATTTATCAGTAATTGGGTCGGGTATATATACCAGCCACGACGGCACGTTACATAGATTAGGAAGGTAAAATGGTCTTAACATTGCTGGGTTCTGTGGGACAGCATTTAGCATCCCTTTATGCGTACATTATATATATATATATATATATATATATATACAGTGCTAGTGGATTACTTGGCATATTATTATTTAGTTCCTAATGGTGTATGTTCCTGACAGCAATCCCAGACCTGTGCATATATACGACAGCAGAGCTGTAGGGACTTGCTACCACTCAATAGACACCTTGAACTCATTTGCTTGTCCAGGAGAGCTTGCAATCTAAGTGAAAGTGTTTCTGTTATGTCTCCCCAGTTCTCTGCCTTCACTAATCAGATCGTAATTGGGCTGACACTGGCATTATTGGAAGTCTCGGGGCAGAGTCCAAGGTAAGGATAAAGACTTCGTCCGTTATCTGATTAAAGTGTCATTGCTTTATGAAGTATAACGTTATTACACAATTTGTTAAAATTAGATTATTTGTCGAACAAAGTAGGGCAAAGGTAGGTAACCCTGTCCGTGAAAACGTGCATTTTTATGTGTTCTAACATTTATTTTATTAATACTTGTTGAATAAATATCATGAAGCAATGGAAAACCAGTCATGTTTAGGGCTGAAAAAATATAACTATAAAAAAAACATTTGTAACATTAAAAACTAGGTTTGTATGAAATATGAAGTTTATTTTATTTGATTGTGTAGATTTTGTATTGACTGTTTGCTGCGATATACTGATTTTGCATAAAGATAGATAACTTTGTCCCCCCCCCATCTACTTGTAGTGTGAGCGCCACTGACTCTTTTTGACAACTTTGCAACACTTGGTGAGCATTTTCAAGAATTCTATCCCCTCTTCTAAATTGATCTTAAACAGGGGCTCGACAAACCCCGGGTGCCAGGTTAACTTGATGACAAGAACTAAGACTTCACACGAGATAGGGAGCACTGGCTTGCTTGCTGTTCCTGGTCTGCCTGAACTTCTGGGAAGACAGCAGGACAGACATTGCCATTGATGCGACGATTGTGGCGACGTGGGGGTAGTTTTAATCCATGACATACCAGGTACGTCAATGGTCCTCAAGAGACATTTTTGTTCTGACATACCTGGTACGGCATTGGTTGCGAAGGAGTTAAACAGGTATTTTAATTTTATATCTAAAGTGTACAAATGTTTATAACACTAAGGCAAAATGCTCAGTATAAGTGCATTTGTCTGTTATGAGAACCTGTAACTCAAGCTGTGATTAGAAAACGCTGCATGGGAACCTCGCTTATCTCTTACATTTACAATGCTTTTTCATGTTGTGCTATGAGCCTATGATAACTTTGACTATGTCTTCGGGGCTCTACAGCTTTAAGTGACAAACCTGAGCGTGATCCACACTGTATTTACTCAACAATTACATTAAGCGGTATTGGGCTGGTTTGAGGATGGAGCAAAGTATAATCAATGCCTTATCTGCATCATATAACCATAATATGACACATAGATTGTAGGTGCCTAAGGCTTTCAGAGCAAGGCGAGGGAGCGTCTCCTCTTTTCTTTTTTTCTGCCACTCACACTTTGGGACAGCCTTCATTGATTTTTTTCCCTCTCCCGTTTGCAGTAACTCGCGTTGCCCTCCAAAGAGGAGCCTACCGGGGTGATTGGCAGTCAGGCTGTTTGGTTTGACCTGCGGTTAATGACTAATAATGAAGCTGTGTGAAGCCATGATGGATATGGAAATGCCAGATTATACAGAAACTCTGGACTCCTCGTACACCATGCTGGAATTTGACAGTATTCGAGTATTACCGAGCAACAACGGTGAGTTTTCCCATTTTATTTCCGTGGAAATAGATCTCTGGGATGGTGCTCTTCTGTCCTCTGCGATTACACTAAGAGGACATGTGCCTTCATTTCAGATTCATGCTTCTAACATTTTATGCAAATGATCTTCATTTTAAATACATTGCACTGTGTTTTTATTTGATTTTTTTGGAACGCTGAAGAATTATGTAAGTGCCGTCACTCCTCTGTTCATTATATACACTATACTCAGGACGTATAAACTAATATATTCACCTAGAGTACAAGAGGTTAGAAGTGCCAGATTTATGTAACGATAAACCCGTATAAACATCTGGCTGCTATCCTGGTTATAAAATAAACGCTCCAATGCAAGATTATATGATGAGCGAAAGGAATCAAGTGGAATTTGACATACAGGTTGCATCAGCCACATTTTGAGATGCTAAATATTTATACAAGATTGGATTTTATGTACTAATTAATAGATGGGTGCTTGGTTGGCACATCTATGTAGAACTCAAGATGAAACATTTTTGAGCCAACTTGGTTTCAGGAGGCAGGAATGTATGGTGGGTGTGTGTCTGGTTGGAGCCTTGTTTAATCCCGTTTCTACCCATGGTACTTATCAGACATCTGCACGGGTTTTGGTCATTTACTGTACTATCTATGTATGTACTTACCATCTATGTAAGATACATTTTATCTGACCCATTAACTGGATAGATCTTATCTCTGGAAATCCATTAGAACATTTCTATTGAGAACCTTTTGTTTATACCTTTTAGTTTTAATGTACACAATGATCTGTAAAAAGGCTAAAAACTTTCGCATTGTACAGCGCTGTGGAATATGTTGGCCCTTGTATTGTATCGTCATGTGTATCTTTGCACAAATAAATAGTATAGCAAACAATGATCTTCTATAGTATTATTTTCTAGGTCACTATTCAAAAAACTTTGTCAATGGATATTGGTGTTTTATTTTTTTTACTAATCTCGGCCTCTTTGTTCCTGGAATATGGAGGAACTGAGTAGTCTGTTAAAAGGTTAAACAAGGATTTCATCCTGGGTACACCATGGCAGGTACATGAAAGAAAACACGCTTCTTGTTGTCTTCTAGAATTGGTGGCTGTGTGTGTATTGAAGGCAATGGTACCAGGGTCATGCCTGGAATATTTGCTTTCTCGTTAATCAGTTACCTACTCCCATCACACCATGCTGTTTGGAAAACAACTTGTTTATCTAGGGTGATTACCGCATTTTTTACAGCCTTGAAAACATATCACCGAGTCGGGTCATACACAGATTCATACTGCACAGCCGTTTACTTTGTGTCTAGCGGAATACAAAAAGCAAATATTGTATCCCGCAGAATCTTGTTACAGATGATGTTATTATTACAGAGCGTGTTTTAACCGAAAATTGACAGCATTCTAGATAATGTTGGAAAGAGGTCATTGTGACATCATGACGCTTTACTTTTAATATTAGGCAAGAGCGCAGACATTTTTCGACACTTTTGCCTCATAAAACCCCTAATTGTTTGCTTAAATTGCATTCCCCTTAGATGCACTGATTCTTAAACGAGATCTGGAAGTGTCCCGTCTTGGAGCGTCACGTTCCAGCCTCTCTATAACTTAATTTGATCTAACCTTTGATACCATTAGCCATATTTATGGCAGTATTTTAATGCTGCCATAAAACTAAGGAAGAAGCATAGCAAGTGCCCAACGATTCAAGAAAGAAACCGGTGCGTTTGGGTAGTGACCGGAGCATATTCACCTTTAAAACAGAAATAGACATGTTTCTAATTGTTCAGCACCAAAGAATAAAACAATATAGGGGCGCCTTGTGCCACACTATACACTTGTATTCAGTAACAGCGGCTGGACATGGTGTCTGCCTTCTCCACATATTCTCAAATGCGCCTACTATCAACACACAGCCAAAGTATACACTCACAACGATTTGAACCAGCAATCTATTGTATCAGGGGGAATACAGGTAACCTTCACGCCACCACGCATAAATACATGTGAAGCCTTCCTGCCCCATATGTAGTAATATGGAGGTGTCTATGAGTGCATGAGTCCAATGCAGGCATTAGATGTCCATGGAGAGCTGCTTTTGCATGGTGAGTAGGACACCTAACGCTCGAGCCACCACTGTGGCGACCTGAATTTGCTCGTCCATAATAAATACTTATACTCAAATTCACCCACTCGCAAAACATAACATACACCGAGACAGATGCTCTAATGAGATTAGAACCTGTAACTTTCCTCATGGCGAGTAACACACCTTACATGCGCGCCACGCTTTGGATGAATGGTTCTGCTCGTCCGTAATACAAATACTCAAATTCGCCCAATCTGAAAACATAATTTTACACAGAAGGCGCACTTGGATTAGAACCAGGAGCTATTCGCATGTTGGGTAATACACCTAGCACTTGCGCCACCCTCACAACAGACATAGCTGCTCGTCCGTAATACAAATACTCAAATTCGCTTGCTCTGAAACCATAATTGTACACACTAAGCAGTTAGACACACTAAGCAATAGGTAGTGCACCTTTTAGATTGTGTGCATTATGTTAGATGTTATGTGTATTTGTGCATCACACGCAGGCATCATATGTTCATGGCGACGGAGAGCCTTCAATCATCCGATGGTGTAATGGTTAGGTGCCCTGCCTGCCATATGTTGCGGTCCCGGTTCGATTCCCTGTAGCTCCGTGGGGAGCATCCAGCCATGCGGTGGTTTGAAGGTTCGGTGTGTTGCGTACTCGATGCTGCGGTCCCAGTCTGGTTTCGCTTGAAGGTTCGGTGTGTTACCTATGAGATGATGCGCTGATGGCTCGCTTCTGTGTGGCTCGTTGCAGCTACTGACAATGTCTCTGTGTGTACAGCGGTCTTACCCTGAAAAAAAAATGTGCGTTGCTGTATTATTATTATTTTTTTTAGCATTTATAGAAAAAAGCATAAAAGGTGTTGTGTACTACCGACTGGCTCTAACCCCCAATCATCCTGACCCGCACATACGCACAGCACTTTCACACACCACCGAACATACTCATACGTCTTACACACCGCACCGAACATACTCATACGTCTTACACACCGCACCGACCATACCGCACCGCAACCACTCGCCAGGCCTCACGGGGATTAGAACTAGAAACCAAACCGCTTGGTAAGTAAGTACACTTGACACCTGCGCCACCCTTGTGGCAGACTGAATTTGCTCGTCCGTAATACTTATACTCAAATTCACAGAGTCTAAAAACATAACTTAATGCTCTTTGCCGCGAGACTCACCTGGGTTTGAACCAGGAGCTCACAGCATGGTGTGTGATACACATACCACTCACGCCACCCTCAAGATGAAACAAAGCTGCTCATCGGTAATACAAATACACAAATTCACCCACTTGAACAATATAATTTTACAAATATCCAGACTTATGTGTAGGCCTCACGGGGATCAGAACCAGGAGCCTTACGCATGGTGAGTGATACACCTAACACTTGTGCCACGCTCACAGCTGAATGGCCGCTTTCGTCCCTTCCACATATATTCAAGTTGACCTACTCCACTTGCCACGAAGCAAAGGGGATTAGAACCAGCAAACCTTTACACGTTAGTCATTTCACTTACCTTCCACGCCGCATCACATAACGACATGCAGACGTTCTAGTGGTGGACTGATAAAGCTCGTCCAATCCACAAACACTCTAAAAAACATAACAGCTGGAGAGAACTACACTCACATACAGGTCCCGTGGAGATTAGAACCAGCAACGCATTGCACAGTGCACAACAGACATAACTTCAGTGCCACCACCACAACTGGGTGAGCCCTGTCTGACTGATCCCCAAATACTCTTATGTACCCCACTCTAAACGCAGAAAAAGCACCCAGCCACCAAGCGAAGGGGGTTAGAAGCACTATATAGTTCCCTACAGGAGCGAAGCGGGTTTGAACCATAAACCAGTCGCCGTTTAGGCGATACACCTAACCGTTACACCACACCATGACATAGCGTCGGCCGCCCACCTGCTCTACATTTACTCATACGGACCCCCTCTAAAAACATAAGAAAACATGCAGACGCGCTACACACGTAGATCCAGCTTTCATGGAGATTAGAACCAAAATACTTTTATATGGTTAGTAATGCATATGATGTCTGCCTGCTCCACATATAATCATATGCACCAAGTATAAAATGATACAAATACACAGATCCACTATAACAATCAACACAACCGCACCACACATTCACAGGGACTAAAATTATCATTCACAACATGAATAACGCACCCAACCTTTACGCCACCGCATGAACGGGAGCTCGCCGGCTGCCTGATACACATACATGCACCAAATATAAAATAAGTCACACACGCACGCACTATAACACTCACTATAACACAGCCACACTATACACAGCGAGTTCACCTGTTGTATTACAGGTAATACACGCAGCCACTACACCACACCATGGCATGATAAACATATACTTAGATTCACACGCTCTAAAAACATTTAAAAAAAACACATTCACCAGACGTTTGTTTACTGAGATCACGGGGTTGGAGCCAACAAAGCGCTGCATGGTAGATAATGCACCAAACACCTAACCTACCACTGCGGCTGATCATGACTTGACTGATTGTCCCCCAAATACTCTTATGTACCCCACTCTAAACACTTAAGAAAAAAAACATTCAAGCCAACATCAAGTTACCGACTGGAGTTAAGGGGGTTAGAACCAACAACAAGAGAAACGGGAGGTGACGCACCTAACCGTTACACCACGCTGCAGCACGGCTCCTGATCTTACGGCCCCAGGGGAGGCAGCCTACCAGGAAATTTCCCCTGCTAACCCATTCAGCCTTGCTGTAATGCCCCTTTTCGGGTTTAAAAGTTGCTTTCGCGTTACTGCCGGTTGTCGGCAGATTTACATTTTAGGAGAGAAGAGGTGCTGATTACTGACCTTTATTTTTCAGAATAAAATGAAGACGTAAAGTATTTTTAAAATGTTGGGGGGGGAAATAATTCCTAAAACAATATATCTGTTAAAGGTACATGTGAACAAATGATGGCATGTGGTGTAATTCATTAACATTACCCGTAATTCACCCGCAGGTCAAATAAAGGTTAGAGAATTCTGCCTGCAGCATTGCGTTGGTGGAAGTGACTTTTGTTGAGTCTTCGCTCTTCTAGTTATGGTTTTTAAGTCGCTTCCTAAAATACGGATCTCATAAAGCGAGACATATTCTTCTCGTTAAAGGTCCCCTCCCACCGACCGATGTACTTTAACACTGGCGATGGTCGAGTGCCATTGTAGGTACATATTAAGTAAAGCAGATTCGCGTCTTTTGTCTTTCTTGTAGAAATCATTTCTGTTGAATCGTCCAGTCCTGGTTTGCTGACGAACGGCGTGAGCTCGCTGTGTGCCATTTGCGGTGATCGAGCGACTGGCAAACACTACGGAGCCTCCAGCTGCGACGGCTGCAAAGGTTTCTTCCGCAGGAGCGTCCGCAAGAACCACGTGTACACATGCAGGTAAGCGATTTCAGAGACAGAGGCCAAAACGTTAAGAAAAACCCTGCTTTTTTTTATTGTACCAATGATATTTACATGGGCAATGTCCAGAAGCAGAAAGGAAACCAACAGTTTGGCCCCCAAAGATGTTCTAGAGCAGCTACGAGAGGAGCGGTGGGAGCCAACAGTGGCATAAGGATAATTTATGTCTTACCTCCTCAGACCCCACTGCCGTGTTATGCTTTTACTTACGTGGGACTCCATGCAGAAGTAAAGAGAACGTTGATTTTTGTAGGAAACATTTGGCAAAATTCGTTGGAAAACTAACATATAAATGAATTCCATCCATCATAGCGCGCATGCATGTTCCTGCTGGATGTTATGGCTCCCAGCCCACGCGTTATAGAACTATTGCCAGACTATAGCTTCCTGATTTACATTTTTCCAATCATTCATTACTGGTCGCTTTTCAAATACGTCCACAAGGATACTCCATCACTTTTGAAAGTCTGGGCCATAGGACCACTTTCTGCAAACCTGAGAAAACAAAAAAAGTTAGCGTTGTTCTAAACACACGCGCCATCTACGTAGGTTACCAAAAGCATCGTTTCCCACGTATACAGTGCACGGCAAAACATATATTAAGTTATTCAAGCTAAATTTGCTGTAGTAGATCGTGCGCTCGTAGCTGTGAACATCATAATTGAAGACGGAAGGCGGAATTAAGCTGTTTAAGGATAATTAGGCAAAGACTTACATTTTGGTATAATTTCCCTTTAATTATTGTGTTCCCCAGCGGTTCAGGATGAATAACACGTTATAATTATTGGGTAACCGCATGGCACCACTGATTTTCTTCCCATGACAAATCCCTTTTCTACCCCTTGGCTGTGGTTAAGTGGGAGCCTAACAATAAGATCACATTTTCACATACAACTGGTAATTCTGTGTCGCTTTCTTCTTTTTTTTTTTGCACGAAAGGTTCAGCCGGCAATGCATCGTAGACAAAGATAAGAGAAACCAGTGTCGCTATTGCCGCCTGCGCAAATGTTTCCGAGCTGGAATGAAGAAGGAAGGTTTGTACATTCAGATAAATTCTCTTGTAAAACGGGTCCAAAAAAGGCTACCAAATAAATCCACTGCGTAGAAATCCCTAACACAAAGGTTGCTGTGTCAGACAACATGCCCGCTTGTCTCCGCGTCTGAGTCATGCTTTACTCTTCATCGGAAAGGACTCTTAGCTGGCGACAGGAGAAGAAGAACTCCGGGGTGAGGGCCAGCGCTTGTGGATTGCCTTGTGTCTCTCGTAGGAACATAGGCAATGCCAGCTCAAACAGAATGAAGTAAAAATAATACATCATTCTAAAATACGGCACCTTGAAAAGCAGAATTGCCCGTTTCTGCCAGTCTGGAAAGATTCACTACTGTCCACCTCCATTTGGCCATCGTGGCCTGGATGGTGGTTCGGTGGACCCCCGGAGTCCTTAGCAAAGACAATGTAACCCATTGTAATCAGACAGAGGAAAATACTTTTCCACACACGCTCCAAACTACTCAATGTGGAGACGAAAGCATTAGCCGTTAGAGGTGGGTTGGTGTCCAGTTTAAAATGGATTGTGTGCCAGGTCACGTTGCAGAAGTTGTATAGAACACGTGCCATCACCCTCTGGACTTGTCCAGACACACAATTTACAGCTTGTCCTCGAAGCATTGGACTGTTCATGATGGAAACAGAAGAGATTCAAATAATTTTAGAGCACAGCTCTTTAACTGACTGCAAGTGAAACGGACAGTTTAATGACCCCCATTACTAGGTACGCAGCGATGTATTTATTGTTGGCACTCATATTGGAAGAACGGGCAGGAGATAGATTACTGTCGACTCCGGGCACAGTGGGAGGTAATGAGCACAACGCATGATTCCGTGGGGTCAGCTGGCTTTCCGTATTAACATTACTGCGCGTGCAAACACGCTGGCAACATAAAGGACGGAAGGAGAGGCGTAGTAGTGGAAGGTTTGCTTCACAGATCACCCAGTGTTGTTTCTTTGTGCCATCATTGTGTAGTTTAATGACCTTTATGTCTTCCATACTAACTCTCCTAAGTTTCAGTCGTCTGACATACATCATCGATGCCTTACACCGTACAAAAATATCCATATGACAAATTGGTAGCGTTTCATTAAAACCGGCTAGGGGTGAGGTGAAAGGCCAGAGAGGGTCCACCAGGTTCCCATGAAGGAACATTGGAGCCACCAGCCACCCCATGGCTGTACTGAGCTTATCTCACTCCTTATACTCATCTCACTCCTTATACTTATCTCACTCCTTATACTTAGTTACAAACCCAAATTCATTGAAGAGCAAGGGTAAAATGCCCTTGGGTATGGGTATAATGTTATCAATATGTGTTTTATGTTCTTGCGCATTATTGTTGTAATGATGATTTTGACCTATCCTCTATTTTATAGGTGCAATAAATATCCCTAGAACCGTACACAGAGATAGATAATGTTTAACCGAAAGGCAGACAGCGTGCGTTCTGCTACTTCAAAGAATCACAGCTTAAAAATAGACTTCAATAGCCCTCCTCATTAAGAGCCTCCTATACACAAAGATTAAACCTAATCCTCATTAGACTTGAGTGAAATGTGGCAAAGAGCATTGCGAAACATCAGAACAGCCACAGATAAGACGGCTGCGGAGCCAATAAATCAACCGCTTACACTTAAGATGATGGAAACTGCCAGAAAACTAATTCGTTTAAAGCCGAAGTCACACGGGTTATTTGTTTTTAAAGGTATTTTTGTTGTTGAGGAGCGAGACCCTGCGGAGGTTTCTGCAGACATTGTGCTGAAATAACAAGGAGCGTTCTTTGTTTTGTTCACAAAGTGGGGGAATATCATGGAAACGTGACCATGCCTAGAAATACACGCTTTGGCAGACGCGACCATGCCTAGAAATACACGCTTTGGCAGACGTGACCATGGCTAGAAATACACGCTTTGGCAGACGTGACCATGGCGAGAAATACACGCTTTGGCAGACGTGACCATGCTAGAAATACACGCTTTGGCAGACGTGACCATGCTAGAAATACACGCTTTGGCAGGCGTGACCATGGCTAGAAATACACGCTTTGGCAGACGTGACCATGGCGAGAAATACACGCTTTGGCAGACGTGACCATGCTAGAAATACACGCTTTGGCAGACGTGACCATGCTAGAAATACACGCTTTGGCAGGCGTGACCATGGCGAGAAATACATGCTTTGGCAGACGTGAGCATGGTGAGAAGTACATGGCTTGGCAGACGTGGCCATGGCTAGAAATACATGCTTTGGCAGACGCGGCCATTGCTAGAAATACACGCTTTGGCAGACGTGAGCATGGCTAGAAGTACACGCTTTGGCAGACGTGAGCATGGCTAGAAATACACGCTTTGGCAGGCGTGACCATGGGTAGAAATACACGCTTTGGCAGCACTCGCCGTGAAACAAACACTGCTCTGTCGATCCATAACTGCATCATCCTCTGTGCGGGACAAGCGGAACATTAATTTATGTTATTTCTGAAGCTGTGCAGAATGAACGCGACCGGATCAGCATGCGCAGAAGCAGCTACGAGGAGAACGGATCTCTGTCAATCAGCGTTTTAACCCAGGCCGAAGCCATGGTACGTCAGGTACGTGTTTTATTACACTGTTTAAACTAAGGATACAGAAGTAGCTGCCAAGGGATTGGAACTTGTACGAGTTCCATCGGGTATTGCTGAAGCTGTGGAAAAGAGGTAGCTGAGGATCATGGGAGTTAACCCATAAAGGCAGAGTTACACGTTATCATGCCCCACTCTCTGCAAATAGGGTTTGGTGCTTTCAATGGATTGCTGGTTTTCATTTTCAAGATTCAACGTGCGGAGAGTTCCCTCAAGCAGGGAATGGGTTAAATGTCACAAATCTGACTCGTCACTTGTGAAGAGGTTTTCCAGTAATGTGCACAGCGTCAGAGCGCATGGCAGAAAGCCGCGCCTGGCATGTCAATGGGTTTTAGGAAGAAAGGCGGATGACGGCTCCATACAGAATTAGTGTATGAAGGGAACGGCGCCGCCTTGTGGCTGCATTTCAGATGACGTGCATTGCCTTCATGTCTCTTAACCTAACCATCTAGTCCTTAACCCAGATATGTCAAGTAGATGCTATTTCCCAAGCTAGATCTGCATTTGTTTCAAAGCACCTGTTACCTAACCTGTACCCAGCATTCTTAATGCAGAGCACGCAAAAACCAGTCCCTGTAAAAAGTGACGGAATCCAGGCCATGTAAAGGGTTAACCGGCTTCTGGTTCTCTGTCTCCAGTTTTCCCCAGTAAGTCCGCTTCACGGGACAGATATTGCAATGAAGAAAATCGCCACCATCAGCGACGTGTGCGAGTCCATGAAACAACAGCTCCTCCTGTTGGTAGAGTGGGCTAAATACATCCCGGCGTTCTGCGAACTTCCTCTGGACGACCAGGTAACGAACACCCCGTCTCCTTAAATGAATCACAAAATCCCCCAGGCTTCTTCGGGTCGTCGGTCCGAGACGTGAATGCAACTCCCTTATCGATTGTGCCGTTAAGAAACATTCTTTATTATTACTACCAACCTCTTTACCTTCAACCCAGTTATCAGTAAAACCACTTAAGCTTTTGCCTACCATTCCAGAGTATTGAGTACTGAGGATTAGCGCATATATTATTATATATTATTATTATATATTATTCGCAGGTTGCCCTGCTCCGAGCACACGCGGGCGCCCATCTTCTCTTGGGAGTCGCCAAACGTTCTCTTCCTTACAAGGACTTTCTGTTGCTGGGTAAGTGTCTGATACTCAGATCCTAAACATCAGAAATAAAAACGAGCACACATTTAAGCTCTCGTATCACACCTAACCCCTCCAACGTGTTTATGCCAATTGTCGCATTGCCATCCCAAGGATGGTGAGAATGATTGATGTAGAAGTCAGGGTGAAAGCCCTCCTGGAACTGTTTTGTCGGTAGGAATGCATGGTCTGCTTTCCTGTATGTTCCGATGTATTTATTCTATTTCATTCATTCACGCACCATTAGTGTCACGCAAACTGGTAGACTCCCAAGTACTACGAATTAGTTCATTTGAACGTGTGTGAATGAAGGAGTAAGACTTGTCCTTCTGCGCGTTACAGGCAATGACTTCATTATTCCGATGCACTGCCCAGAGCTTGAAATAGCCCGCGTTGCCACACGGATTTTGGATGAGCTGGTCAAGCCCTTGCGAGAGATCCAGATAGATGAAAGCGAATACGCCTGCCTGAAAGCGATTATCTTCTTCGATCCCGGTGAGTCCTGACGCACAGCATTCATCGCTAGTGAGGTTGAGCTGACGTGGAGACCACCTGCTCATTGCTTTCAGTTCCTGGTTTGGCGCTTCAGGAGCTCCGCGACACAGAGACCTCATGGGTTAATTTAATGCCCCCGAGCTGTGGCCACCAGCAAAGTGTTTCCAGTTCTGAAAATTGCTGCCCGGCTCTCTGATAATGCCTTCAGTGTCGCCGATTCCCACCGATTCACACGATTCTGTGTTAATCCCAGATTGCAAAGGACTCAGTGAACAAATGAAAGTGAAGAACATGCGCTTCCAGGTGCAGGTGAATTTGGAGGATTATATCAACGACCGGCAGTACGACTCCAGGGGGAGATTCAGCGATATCCTCCTCCTCCTGCCCCCTCTGCAGAGCATCACGTGGCAGATGATCGAGCAGGTGCAGTTTGCCAAGCTCTTCGGAGTAGCCAGGATCGACAGTTTGCTGCAGGAGATGCTGCTGGGAGGTAAGGGTTAACGGCGATACCCGGCAACAGACACTGGGGGTACGTTACAGAAGTACAGGTGCCCTCCACGCCCTGCTTCCCTTAGCCAACAATAAGCCCCTGTACAAGTTACCATTCTTCTCCGAGGCTTCCAGCTACGCATCGACTCCGGAAGCCAAGCATAACGGCTTAAAGAAATACACAATCGTTATTTTTGTTGTAGGATCCAACCAGGATGGGGGGCAGTACATACATGCAGCTAATTCCAGTCTAAGCCTTGAATTAATCCCAGGGCACACGGTTCATCCCATCAACCTCCATTCTGTCATACATACGGTGTCATCCGGTAAGTGACTGACACATTCATTACATCATTAGCGCCGTCAGAGCCGACGAGAGCTCGAAACCAGGAGCCAAATGTGAAGCGATAGAGTTGATTTCCAATAACGTAGCAGATATCATGGTGTTATGGATCTGATAACGGCCGCCCCCTTTGGCCAATATCTCATGGCTCCATAAGACCTCTAGACCCCCCGGCCCAACGTGTTCTTGGCGCTTCCCAACACTCCATCTCAACCTCTTCCTGGGCTAGATTTACTAAACCGGGATGCTAAAGGTATTACTGGGGTGCGTGCTCTATATCAGGGGCCTATTCCACGAGACTTTCAGTCTTTGCGTTTGATGTATGAACCCTGTTTTTTATTGATACTGCCCAATTTTATTACCTTTATCTACATTCAGATCACTTTTAACCGTGCTTTCTCCTTTTTAGCCTCCAACGAAAGCGTTCCTTCGCCTCCTGCCAGCGCTGGCACCGAGGAGTACAAGTTTATCCCCGGCCCAGAAGCCTCCATGCCGCTGATGCCACGCACTGTCATAGCCAAAAAGGAGATCTTATGAAGTGCACCACTCTGGGCAACCACGTTCAGTGCCGCTGATTACCGCTGCACATGAGGATTTTGGATACAAGCCTCTCTCGTCTCCTCGTCTCCCGTACCCAGAAAACCTTCAGAACTTTAAGTATATGGAGACTATGAGTCGGCGACTAAATGTCCGTTAACGTCCGCTGAAAACAAATCCCGTTTAATCCCGTTTCATCTTCCTGAGGACCCTTTGTATAGTTATGCAGGATTTGTGTTCTCTCTTGGAGTTAGGTTATTTTCCTTACTAATCACAATATTAACTGCTTTGTTCATAAAATAAAATGCTAAGAAAAAACTATTCCAGCCTAGAGGTTCCTGCCTGTCCTTATGGGTTTTAAATTGTAACACTTAACATCAAACGTCCCTTTAATTACCATCACTTGCAAACCATGCCACCACTCTACAGAGCGCAGAAACAATGTATATATATATATATATATATGTTATGTTTACGATAATAATGTATCTCAGCCGACTGGTTGTATCGGTTATTAAAGGTTGCAGAGTAACAAAGAGGCAGGCCGGTTGCCACCGTGGACAGGACAAGTCTTCACCATAGGAGACAGTAAATATCTCCTGTATATATTTGTTGAAAATGTAAATATGAATTTGCACAATTTGGTATTCGCGTCCACAATAAGCAAGGAGAAAACTGAATGTTTAGATTTGGAGATTAAGGCCATCCACTCTACACTAATATGCAATACATACAAAAAAAACGAAATCAGAAGTGCTGATAGGACATCTTTTTTTGAGGTTCGCGATTGTGACGAAAGTAGCACAAGAAGTGAAATTAATTTTGCCCTTTAACAGAGATTATAAAAAGGCGGAACAGATGATAAAAAGACATTGGTATTTATTAAAACAGGACAAAGTGATAGGAGGATCTATACCATCTCGCCCACGAATCATTTACACTAAAGCACCAAATCTAGGCATTCTGGTGGCTCCATCTATTAAAAGGCCTCCACCGAACGAAGTAAGCCAGTCGTGGCTTTCCACAAAAGATTTTTTTCGATGTGGGTCTTGTTCAAATTGGCTATCTATTCAGGGTGAGAAAAAAACGGTTATGGTTAAGTCTACAGTCAATGATTTTAAGTGGGAAATTGGAGAATTAATCACTTGTAATACTAAAGAAGTTATATATATATATATATTACAATGTAGTTGCCATAAACAATAAGTAGGGCGTACAAAGAGATCGTTGAAGACAAGGGTGGCAGAACATGTCTATAAATATCAAAAAAGGAAATTTAAAACATCCATTATCTGTTCATTTTGCCACAATTTTGGAGCCACATGGCTTGAACTCAAGTATAGAACTTTTTGGTTTTATGTAGAAAGATGGGCTCCCTACCTGTGACCCACTCTGGAATAATTGGTAGAGTGGCCCCCGGGAGGGATCCTATCACCTATTAGTATTTTTTTTATTATTTATTTATTTCTGTTTTGTCTTCGGCCGTACCACCCTGTAAGCGCCCGATCTCGTCTGAGCTTGCGCGCTAAGCAGGGTTGGGCCTGGTTAGTACCTGGATGGGAGACCACCTGAGAGTAATTTTTTTTTCTTTTTCTCTCTTAATCATTTCCACCTGTGTTCTATTGTTGTCATGTGACTTTTATGGTTAGTATAAAAGAGAGGTCAGATACCTCTAAATTTACAGCTACTGAAGGAAGGACTGCTCTAACAGCTACTGTACCCCGGAGCGCGTTTGGCTTGTTTGTAAACACACTATTATATTGGGCACTGTTCAGATACTGGCTGCTAAGCCGGCAGCAACTGTGAAAGTTTGGGAGGCACTATTTGGAGTTTTTGCCTGTATGCTGATTGACTGTGGAATCCACGCGAACACCCAGCGAATACCATCACTGAGTTGGTCTGTGTTTGCGATATCGTCCGGAACGTCCCACATACAGTTAACAGCTGGCGGATATCATCTGGCTGTTACGTCAGACGCCGGTGATTGCCGGCGCGCTCGCCTGTGTGAGAGGCTACCTTCCATCCAGAGCCGTATCTCCCGGTTGGAGCGTTGTACTGGAAAAGATCTGCTACCGACAAAAATCCGGTTTAACATGGTGAGCGGTACAGTGTACCACCTTTTATGATCCGTTAAGAAAAAGAACATCTGTTTTACTAAATAAGGCACCGGCCGGTGATTCTATAAAGACATAGAAATATATAGTGCTAATATATAGTGCTTACTGCCTACCCCAAGGGATCTGTACCATCCGCACGATGTTTTGAATTATTCAGTGCTGAAACACTGTTGATACAAATTCATGTTGCGGGACAATTGCTACAAAGTTTTCAGTTGGATACAATTTTTTTTATAGGTTTTTCTTATATGGGACTTTATACTCATTAAGCCTGAACCGTGTACCAATATTGATTAGGAGTGTTATATTATTATATGTTTTATTATATATATTTTTTTGGTATTTCTTTTTTCTGGTCAATTAAGCAACTGAGTCTAGCCACAAGGGCCCTGTGGTTACTTAGACTTAGTTGTGATTTTATTAAAAGTGTTTTTTTTTATACGGTCACATATATTTCTAGATTTTTTTTATTTCCCTAAACTGCCATTTCCAAATGTCATTGTGGTTTACTGAGGACTGATACAATTGTTTTAGTATTTTTCCATATGTTGATTCCACTTGAGGTATAGGTAGTGTTTCAGTTCACCTCGTTATCTTGATCGTGAGCTGCACTGTGTTGTGTGTTTCTTTATTGATCTAGTCCAGTGGTGGCCATGTGAAGCTCTTCAGCTGTTGTAGAACCACTAAGTAACATGATCTTTGGCCCCCATCATGGGACGTGTGGTGTCACATCAGGCCATCTCCAGCACAACCAGTAGAGGTCCTCCACCGACGTGTGACTGGTGGTACCATAGGTGCCAGCTGACTAACCTCGGCACGTGTCCACCTAGCCCGAAACGTGGCAGCTTTAAGGGTAAAACAAGCCAATTCCCCGAGATGAAACGGATGAATGAACAGACAGGACCAACCTTGATTTCGTCAATTTGGGAAGAGCCGTATTGTTTCCAGTAACGAGCCGGAGGTTTAAAGCTTTGTGATCTTTTATGAAGCTACAACTGTGAAAAATACTTCGTTGCTGGTTGAAATGTCAATTTTCTACAATTATTGTGCTTCATCGCCACTGCCAAATAAACAAAAGTCTTTTTATCGGAATAAATACGTTTATGTGGTCTATATAACACCTGTAACACCAGGACAACAAAACAAACCAAACTAACAAAACAATTACAAAATTACAGTTTAAGGACATACAAATTAAATTAGTTCCAAGTAGCACACATGCCAATAACAGCAGGATTTAGAGGATCGCAGTTACAAGCTTTAATGAACGAGCGGCGGGTATTTGGACTGTTTGGGGGTCCGCTGTTATATGACGGTTAAAACCAGTTTAATGACATTGAAACGGCGTTAAAGACTCAAGATGGGACTCCCGATAAAGACGGAGATCTGTAGTAATTAGACACAGAAGCTTGGCTGCGTGGCTTTATTGCAAATCACCTGGTTTAAAGCAGGAATGACGTGATACCAGTGGAGAGGGCAAGTGCTCTGCTGGACGGAAGGCACAAGTGACGTCTTCAAGGCAGAGCTGGCCAAACCGATGCAGAACCTGGGAGTCATCCAGAAATGTTCAGGTGCTATGGAACATTAAGCTTTATAGATAGATTTGAGTCCAGGCTACCCGGCTGCTGGGGTTGGCCCAGATGTGCTCAGAAGGAATCATGTCCGTTAAACTGCGTAAAAAAAGCAGCAATTTGGGAAAACGTTCTCCTGTGACCCCCCTGCAATGACACAGAGGTAAGTATTATTACATAAAGCCATATAACAAGCCGATACCAACCACTGAAATAGTTTGGTGCAATAAGTTATCTTTAACTAAATATGGGTATTTAATAAAATGGGCATTAAGTAGACGATTCCCTTTTCTGACAGCGCTGTGACTGTACTTGCTGTAAGTCCCGCGTCCTCCATGGCGTATGTGGTTACATATGATCATAAAAGGTCATCAATAGTTTTAAGGTCAACAATTCCCATAACATCTCGTCATTCCCAACCCATCGGATGGCTCACGGATCTTAAAGATTCACATCCCGATGTATCAAACCCTATTAAATCGGTAATGTCATAGAACCGGTTGGTCCGGATGGTAAAATGTGACTCTGTCCCAATCCAGATCCGGTCACAGATTCAATAGCATTTAACTCTGTGATTCCCCAAGGTAAAGTGGATCAGAGAATGGAGAAGACATCTAATGTATGTAATAAAATGTTTATTACAGTTTATTTCATCCACCCCCCGCCAACCACCAAGCCGTGTATTCCTAATTCTCACTGCGCCTTGAGCTACATGGAGCCATTAATCCGAGCTAGACATATAAAGCACGTTGGAAATGATGTATGCAATGTGACTATAGTGCAAAGTGGTCTTATCGCCATAGCAACCAATGGAATGGTGCACTCGGCAAATGGACCGCTTTCCATCACATGACCGTTCTCTCCAAATGTCACGGGAGGAACCTGGAAGAACTAATAGATGGAGACCGAAAGACATCTGTAGCATATACCGACCACATCATGTTCTTTGTTTCGTAAGGAGACAGCGGTTCGACGAAAGCTGCCTTAATATCAGAGAAAGTAACCCAAAAAGCCGCTGCCTGGCCGCGCAAGTCGCCGGCGTTCTACGCTTCGAGGGAACGTCGTGTGAAAGTAACGAAATCCTTTATTTCATAAATCAGTGCTTTAAAGAATTACATTTCCTCTTTCTTTTTAGACAATTCCATACATTTGATCAAAGGAGACAAAGAAACACACAAACCCCATGAAAAGAGTCAGCAATTACAATGACTGCAGTATTTAGGAAGCGATATAGTGGGAAATATCGAGCCGACGCAGTCCTCTGATTGGCTGAGTGCCACCGCAGACTACATTGTTACAGATAAAGAAAATATAAAATATATATCGTCAGAGGTGCTGCGCGGCACCGGGACAGACCAAGGCTTCCCTCTTCGCACATCATCTTGTTCATAGGAAGACCCCATTAAACCAACGCACACGCTTAGGAGGAGAGGATGTAAGGGGTTTGATGGATAAGAGAATGAAAATATTAAAAGGGTAATGAACACAAAATCAAGACACGTCATAATTATTATAATATTGTTATTAACTGTAGCTCATGGATGTACATGCGCAGTGGTCGGCTCAGCTATCGGCATGCGGATGCGCTGTAAACATTCTACCGCAGGCTTTGGGACTTCCAGCACGTGTAATAAATGATACGGGACAACAGCCACCCCGGACGAGATCAGCGAATTGAATGTCTCGTTCCAGCTCGAGAGTCACTTGGCTCGTTAAAGAGGGGGGGGGAATCACTATTCACCATAACGTTGTCCATTACCCGCTTACAAAAAACGAGGGGGCTCAATTTAGGTGCAAAAAAATTAACCCTGTATAAGAATAAATTACAGCAATTGGAAGTGTCAGCCTTGTTCAGTGGTCCATATATTTCAGCGTATTGCCTTCCATTCCGAAGGGGTCTGCAACCACATGACAGCATCCTGCTTTACTTCAGTAATTAAGACCAAAAAAAAAAAAGACAGTTTTGCTGCAATACCAAAAAACAGTTCTCAGGCTCGATAGCTCGTCTGTAGACTGTTCCTCCGGCTCCAATAAACACAGCAATGCGTGATATTCCAGTTAAACGAGAAGGTCCTAGACGGAGAACTCCGAGCCCCCTTTCCTCCCCCTAACTAAGCGTCTGATTTGTAATCCAGCGAAAGGGTTAATCCATAGGAAGGACGGCTGACCCCCGAAGACGGACCTCATGCCGTCCCACCTTAGCCTCCTCTCCCACGTGGGTTTTTCGCTTTTCAGCCGTTCGATTTCCTGCAAACGCACGAGAAAGAAAAAAAAATAATATTAAGAACAGAAATATTTTGTTTCTACACAATAAGAGTAAATGTCTTTCTTTTTTGCCGAATGTGCAATAAGCTTTATTATTGGCTGGCTGCTCCTCGGGCTTCATTTATTATTATTATTATTTACATGTTTACCCCATATAAGTTCACAGGTGCCTTAATCCGCTCATCTAAACAAGTATTTGCTTGAAAACCCCCCAAAAACGAGAGATCAATGCATCCTACCGTCTCGTCGTTGCATATCGAGTGTATTTGGGTGCCAAACATAACCGCCGTGAACGTCAGGAAAAGCAGTCCCTCCAGACACAGGAAGATCATCAGGATGACGGTAACCGGTGGGGAGAAATTACTGCACGCTGCAAGACAAGGAACGGCCGCGTCATGTATGTACTAAATCATTTTGTAATAAATGCTGTTGAGGGAGCCCCGAGACGCACGACGGAGTAGATAGGAAGCTTTTTTTCCGCCCCTTACCATTCCACTGTCCTTTCACACAGGTAAACAGATGGATCCCACACAGCACCAGCGCATGGGCAGAGATCAGAGCTATATACATCTGGAAGCGGAAGGGAAAGCCACGTTAAATCATCGGGTTAGATCAGAAGAGAATGAAATAACTACAGAGGTAAATGTCAACGGAAAAGACTACACGCGTATCTCCATCCCTTCGCTTCATACCCCGGCAGGCCAGCCCTGGCACGGACTACAATCACCGCGATGCGTTTGTGTGATACCGGAAACATTAAGGCAAACTCACCGTAAAAAGCACAAAGAACCTCTGGTTCTTCTCTCCCACGCAGTTGTTCACCCAAGGACAGTGGTGATCCATCTTCCGGATGCATCTCTTGCAAATACTGACATCAAACAAAACAGATGGATTTGAAAACTCTTAGTATTCCTGTAATAACTCCTCTCAGATTCTATAAGCCATGATCAGTATGTTCTTACACATGTAACACGACAAGGGATCATACCACGAGGTGGACGGACAAGGGTCACACTACAACCCTTTGCGACAAGGAGAATCCTTCGTATAAGGACAGAGGGGACAGAGGGAAGAGACGGGAGGCACGTGGCAGAACCATGGATAAAGGTGTAATTCTCCAAACACAATATCAAGATATCATAACAACATCTAGATCGGGGGCGTCCAACCAGCGCCCCTCCAGCTTCTGCAGGACTACATCTGCCATCCTTCTCAGCCACCCCCTTATCCTTATTTTGGGAGATATAGTGCTGCAGCAGCTGGAGGACCGCAGGTTGGACGCCCCTGATCTAGATGAACAAGAAGACACAATGTTGGAGGCAGATCACATGATTTAGTTGAACCAGCCATTGCAGTCCTTCAAAGCTTCCGCTCTGTGCAATTATTTATATCAAATCTGATACATTCTGTATATACAGTTCTCTCTGACATGTGCCTTTCTATGAAATACTCTGCTTTGATTTCCAGGGGCTTTACTGCCATACTTAAAGGGTTAACAGGTAGGACTAATGGTGGTCCAGCGAAGCAGCGGGTTACCTGCAGTGGTGAGCGCGCTCCGGTTTGATGCTGCAGCACTTTGGACACTTATAGATCACCTCTCCCGGCTTCAGCTGCAGGCTCTCCATGTACTCTTTGGTGGCGTTACCTTTCGGGACAGCTCCCTGATATCATTCCGGATTAAAAGACACAAAAATATATCAGCACGCGCCTGAAATCCAAAGTGCTGCGATGTGCCAGAGGTCACCCATGTCAATTTACATGCTGCGTATGAATGAACACAATCATCTCTCCAAAAAAAAAGATACGGGACGGACAGGTTTATTATATTTCTGCATTTAAAACGAACGCATGGATTCCAGATATTTGCTGAGTGCTCTCTCACACATATATATATATTTATTTCCTTGTGTAAACCGAGTGACACCTACCGGGTCCGTCAGCATCGTTCTCAAGTGGGACGTCAGCGCGAGGGACGCGAGGCAATTAAAGAGGATCCCGTTGATGATTGAATACCAAAAGTCTGTGGAAGGCAGCAGCAAGACAAACGTCACCACGAAGTCGGCGTAGAAGACCAGCGTCCAAGTGATGACGGCACAGACCATGCCGCAGCTGTCCCGGATAAACCATACTTTGTCGGCCAGCTCTCCTTCCGGGGGAGAAGAGTCGTACCCATCGCTTTCGTTAAGAAGAGGATGGTGCTCGACGTCGCGGAATCTGTGACCCGAGGACTGCATGGTGCCCGGGGTGTCCTGCCAGACAATGAAACCCAAATATATCATCTTGGTTACTTTCACATCCAAAAAGAAGGATCCATTATTTTTGGTTATTAAAACAGCCCCGCTTTATTGTAGAGTTAATAGGCGGGTTCTGAGAGAGAGACAGATGTGACCTCAGAAGCCGAGCCTGAGACTCTGACTAACTGCTATTGATCTGAAATTGGATACGGAGACATCAACTCAAGGATTATTGATTAGGAAACAGAACCATGGAAACCTGGCCATGAGCCATAAGCCTTAAGGCCACGCAAAGGGAGAAGAAAAAAAAAAGCCAAACAGTCACGCCGGCCCCGCTTCGCTCTGACGATGCTCGCTCTTGGAAGAAGACTCTGTCATTTTCGCTAACAGTAAGAGGCGGCTGTCACTTTTGGCAAGAACACTTCCTCAGAGCCCCGTCGAGTTCATTATTTCTATATCATCGGCTTTCGTCAGCACGAAGCCCTCAATAATTAAAGTGCAGGTCTGTGATGAATCAACTCGGCTGGATTTAAAACCTCAGCGTAGTCTCGAGATAGAGCGTGGAAGCCCAACGCCAACACGCTATAACGCAACGTTTCACGCTAACCCTGAACTCTGAAGCTGCAGCGATTAACACGCTACTTCCTAAAAAGTGTAATAAGAGATACGTAAAGCTCCACACGGCTCTTCACCCGGGAGTTCCGTTAGGCACGGATTAGGGAAAATAACCAGAAACGGCTGACTCACCTCACAAATTCTGTGTTATTTTGACATCGCAGTCTGTTTTCGGACTCCCGGAGTACAGTTACTCACGTCTGTCGTGATCTAGAAAGACAGCGTAAAGGAACAGCTTAGCATCGCTCCTCGAGCCAAGACCGGCCCTCCCGATCACAATGCCCAATATCGCTCCCGAGGCTCAGTAAGCATCCCTGTACAGACTACTCGGCACGATCGGCCGCTGGGCTGACAAACCCGAGCCTCTATCTGTGAAACATTCCCACGCAGCCTGAACGGGGAAGCACCAATTATCTATAAGTGTCAGGGCGTGGATTCATAATACGCATGGGAACCGAATTCCACAAATTCATTGAGAAAAGAAAAAAAAAGGTCAACCCGATCTCCACACGTTTTACATTCACTTTCTTTACTATGAACCGATCGAACTCCAGCTCCTGGGACTTCTCAGCCAACTTCTGAAGGACTTACCGGCCCCGTTAAAAAGTTGCTGAACCTCCTGCAGACAAAGCTTTACTACTTTTTAATACTTGTCCTCCACAAAAGAAGCAAATATCTAAGCAACCTCCTCAACTGATCTCCTTCAGCATACAAATTCACTCTGAGATACGAGAGACACCGAGGACGTCCTGGAACTGTTCCACAACACAATACAGCAACACAGCCACAGGGAAGGAGAGCTATGGCAGCCGTGGTTTGGAAAGCTACATTTTACGATGATGATGATGATTACAGTGAAATAAATGTGGCTGGTGCTAAAATACATTAACACGAATACTAAAGTAATTACTGTTTGCTTGAAACATTCAGAGTACAAGAGCAAAATTAGCTTCCGATGAGTAAGGTTCTTCTAGAAGGAATGTAACCCAACTGGCTTGGCGCTCTTGCCTGCGATGCTGAAGGATCGACACAAAGCTAAAAAAAAATGATACTAAAGTTCACTAGTAGATGGGAGAGATAATAACGCTGACGCCCTATCTGGACACGGAGATAACACGTCACATTGGACTATCGATCAGCCTGCCCTGTAGACCACAAGCTTCTGAGTCACTTGCCTCAATTAGAACAATAAAAATATCTGGGACGTCGGTTCTGCCCAAATCAAAGAACTGTCAAAAATAATGAAAGGTGTCAGAGCATGTAACATGAATCAAACGTACATAAACAAGAGTCAGCATCAGAAGAACGCAGAAGTGATCACTCCCAACACGACGCAAAGGGGGGGGGCGATGAACGATCCTCCAACCCGGAGACGTCAGATCTACGTCAAGATATGAAAACGTTCAAATATCTCCGGTGGATACAAATTTGGATTTAAACAACATGCCATCTCTTAACATGTGACCAGACCTCATGTATGAAGGGGCAGCTCTCTAAAGAATGAACCCTCGGTTGGTGGAAGGAGGTCAGCACTCCTATATCTGAGATGCAAATACGGTGATTATATGAACATTATAGTAAAATATATCATATCAGCAGCTAACCAATCAAATTACAGCTGCCCGGAATATTTGTGACTTGTAATAGCGCCACTGGAATCCTATTAGTGTCACCGGTGTGGCATTTACTGTGGCACCCAAGAAGCAGGAAGCTATTTGATTCCGGGTGCCTAATATCTTAGGTTATGTCTATCTAAATAAAAGATATTATTATTATTAATAATAATAATAATGTCGGGCTATGCCAACAGATGCACTGATAAATTCTTTCTGCCCGTATGATTTCGTTTTAATACATTACTTGACTACATCCAGCCCAATGACGATGAGGACGGTTCTTCTTCAAGCCGGTTCCGCCAGCTTTACCGGAGGGGTAAAAAGCCAGCGGAGAATTACTGTAACAAGCGGCAGGAGACCCAGAGCAAACAAAATAATGCGGAAAAAAAAGGAGAATGTCGTTCAGATTTGGCTTAATCTCAAAGACACTGTCACATTGGGGTCACTTGACAGTCCTGCGGCTCCCACATGCCTTCACGCCTTATCAGCCACGGATAAATGAGTTCCGAGACCGTAGACCAGCAAACACAGGATGCTTTCAGATGTGAACCGAGTACGATAGCCCGATCACTGCAACAACCGAGACAATGTAGTACAAGAACACGCAACATTCTATTAAACACGAGCATGACAGAAGCTCTCATTCCTCTACAGCAAGTAGCTCATTCCTCTACCTACACCTGCCAAGGGCACAAGCATAACACTCCATGCCACACACTATACAGTCTTGGCCAACATTGGGCAATCTAATGCCAACCAGCCTGGGAGCCGCAAAAGATCACATACACATACATGTCGGTGTGTTACATATTATTATTTATTATATACATGTATTATTATTATTTGTTATTATAAAATAAATCAATAAACTATTCACAGCCCACGCTGTTTGTAAATATCACGAATTGTAACGATCCGGCCATCTGCTCCTGGAGCCCATCTGAGTCAGGGCTGTGATTCAGGCGGAGGAGCCTTAGGTCTATGATTGCTAGCTCTTGTGGTGATTCCTTTGCCCAGTAGCTGGCCCGCTGGGTTAAAGGACTGCTCTTTGTGCTGAGGAAGCCTCCCAGGGCATTGTCTTCGGACAGGGAGGCAGATCTGTTCTGCACTACATTCTCTAACCTCCTGTCATATTAAAAAGCCTGCAGTTTGTTACCCCTGCGCTTTTACCCGTGGGTTTATTATTTGCCCTGCCCCACGTAGGCAGATCCCTGGAAGCTGGCATGTCTGGCAAGCTGCCTCCAGGTGACAGGCCGTGGAGCTGCACTGACCTGCCACCCACCCCGCAGCTGACACATGCGCACGCCGCTCTGCCCTCACCCAGACCCCGATCCCGGGTACGTGTGCGCCCCTTACCTAATGTCCATGGTCGCCCTCATCCATTGTCCCTGCAGATGCTGACAACCACAGCCCCTCTCCTACCATCCAAAGGCTACTTCCGGGGTCGGTGGGATCGGCTCTTTCCGGAGACGCATCAAGGGTCTTTCGGTAGTTTTCGGCACTAGAGTGTGCGCATGCGTACGGCACTTCACACTGGTGAAGCTGCGTCGGCCATATTGCTTAAGGTAGGGAACGTTACTGCCATACTGGTTGTGGCAAATGTTTTCTGAAGTAAAAATAAATAAATAAATAAATGATACATTATTAACTCAATGAAAGCAAGTATAAACAGATAAAGACAAGAACATTAACAAATGAATCCTCAATGTTTAACGCACACATCATGTTCATTAAACCAAGAGTAAATGTATACAGATAATTAAGTGCACCGGATAGACGTCTCAGGGTTGACGTTGGAAGTCACTCAGCAGTATATGTATGGGTTGGTTGAGGCTGCTCCCTTCATACCCTCAAAAACACAGATCAAAAGCTTTGGTGTCTCATCCAACTTTTATAGGGCGGGTTGTTGGCTCTTTGGGACAGATCCCCGTAACTTAAAAACCTAAAGAAGAAACCATCATTAACAATGGTGATGCCCATCAGTAACCCATCCATCGAGTAAACACGTTACAGATAAAGCTCCCGGGAGTGTCACCGCCATGACCCAAAGCAAAGACATCCTAAATAATTACATTGTATGCATAAAACATGATCATGTAAGAATAGATTATTGGACACGTCACTAAACAATATTTATGGGGATACCATCTAAGTATGGAAGCAACAAATGTTAATACAGTGACACAAATGGGATAGGGATTAAAGTCTGAGTCCTTACACCAGGAGAAACGGGCCACTAGGCACGCCGAATGGGGCCAATCTCTGGCAAATTCGATGTTTCTATGATTGGTTGGAAAATGTTTATTGCTTTGAAGGTTGAGCGATAGATAACTCCCCAATTCCTATAGTATATTCCCAGCATAAAGTGTCAGTTTTCCACTGACTGATGTAGGTGGAAGAGCCATGGAGTTTGGAATCCCAGTCAAACATTAATATATAGATAAGGGGCATGTAGCCTTGGATAAACACACTAACCTTTAACACCATTCCACGACTCCACTTCACAAAGCACGACATAAAAGACATAAATCAGATTTGGGGATAATAACCCAACATATTTCCCGGCTCTAATCAATATCTTAACGCCACAAGATGAGCCAACGATAAGCAGAAACGTGAGCAGATATAATACAATATAATATTAGCACACAATTATTAACTACGACACATAGTAATGGTTTCAACATTCATATTAATATTTTTTATTATTATTTTATACACAGTTTCCACAGTGCTTCTTACAGTCCGTACATTCAAACGGTCTGAGATAAACCAACACATTAGTTATAGAGAGCCCACCTTGTGAGCTGACAATCTATTAATAATAACTATTATCATTTCAGTTATGTATCAGTATCTTTCCGTCCGTTTTCAGTGCCCACGGGGGATCATCTATTATTCAGCATTCAATGTTCACAATCTCACTGCTTGCATGGTCGGGACGCTCTTGGTTCATAAGAAACCCGCTGGGGCTTTTGTGAAATAAATATTTGTAATATCAATATTTTTCCACATAAACAAAGCAGCCCCCAAAAGAACCGTCTCCTTTCCACTTTGTATATTGCAGAAATGTGTAACATTGATACATATGTACATATGTTTTATTTATGACAAAGCCTTCACTTATCGGCCCCTCTAAAATAATCCGGTAATATTTAGAAAGTTTGGTGCATTTTTAGAGGTTGTATGACTGGTGTTGGACTCTGAGAGTACCACTATAATTAACCCCATAAACAATGTACACGCATGCAAATATAAAAAAAATCAGGTTAATAATTCCATTAAAATATTTAAGGTTTCCCTGGTCAAGCAGCAACAAGATTAGGGCACAAAAATGTGCATTACCCAATGTCATCCTCTATATACCACTATATTCCGCTGCAGCGGAAGTTATCTACGCAAATCGCGTAGAGCTCTACACGCTGCCCGGACTAAGCACCGGGGGCTCAGAAGCACCGGTAAGTTGGGGGGGGGCATAACACAGGAGGATCCAGGTCCCCTGCATCGCTGCGGGTGTTCTGGATCTCAGTCTCATAGTCAGACCTATTTGAGGTCTGATTATAAGACGACCCCGATTTTAAGACGAGGGGTGTTTTTCAGAGCATTTGCTCTGGAAAAAACCTCGTCTCATAATCGAGAAAATACAGGTAGTTTTTTTTAAAAAAATACAAACTGGGCCGAAAGGGTTAAACCCTGTGTTTTATGCTGTTGTGATGTAGCATCTGAGATGTTTGCCGCTCGCTTATATGTCTTTAACAATAGCGCTGTTTACTGTTTGTGCAGAGTTTATGTCCATGTTCTGGGGTTTGATTCGCTCGCTGGGCCGCGGCGTGCCGGTTACCCTCTCATGTGTGTAAAGCTGATCGTTCCAAGTTCTTGGTGCTGATACGTTGTATATATTGTGTATATAAGTAATAATAATAATAGTAATAACGCCGTCTGCCATTTTTGTTTGCTATGTATTATTTAAAGCCTCCCGCACGCCGCTAGATGCCCCTCAGTTCTCTGCCGTGTTCTGGACGTTCCGTGTTTAATTGCCCCGATAATTCTGACTTCGTGCAACAAATGTGATAAGGATTTGGCTCTTTATATCGTAACTTTATATCTGCAGATCTGCGTCTTTATATTATAACTTTATATCTGCGTCTTTATATTATAACTTTATATGTGCAGATCTGCGTCTTTATATTATAACTTTATATCTGCATATCTGGGTCTTTATATTATACCTTTATATTTGCGTTTTTATATTATAACTTTTGCATCTTTATGTTGCATCATTGAATATGTTGGTTGACAATGAACCCCAATAATTTTTCCGGTGCCCCCTGAGGCTGGGGTGAGGATGAACAGACGCCATGTCTGAAACCTTATATAGCACATGCTATAGTCCAATCTTATAGCATAAAGCGCAGATATTGCCCTGTTATACATCGTTCACATAATAATGATTATTATTGCCCCTCTCCATGCTGTAGCTGTCCTCCGATGAATATCACGGTTTATTCACGTATTGTTACTGCGAGGTCTGCCCCCCGCAGGCTGTCAGGATCTCCTGGTAGGAATGGAGGTGGATCTTGCAGGTAGAGGGCGGCCCTGATTGATCCACCTGGGTCAGGACTGCTGGGCTGTTCAGTGATTTCCAAAGAGCTGCTTTGATGTTGCCGCTTAATCCACTCTTTCTATTAAGAAATGGAAACCCAAAAGACCCCACAAGTTTGTGTGGGGGGGCTGCTGTCAATTTTCTGCCCCCCAGAAAAGCCTGTTTGGGGTGAATTGGGGAATTATCTGCTCAATCAAGCAGCAGGCCAAGGCCCTGGAATATAATATTGGTTGCAGATCGGCAGAGCTCTGGGGTCTGGATTATTACACCAAAATCTACCCCCTGGAGGGATTGTTTGGACTCCGGCTGAACTGTTACAGAAATGGAAACCCAAAAGACCCCACAAGTTTGCGTGGGGGGCTGCTGTCAACTTTCTGCCCCCCCAGAAAAGCCTGTTTGGGGTGAATTGGGGAATTATCTGCTCAATCAAGCAGCAGGCCAAGGCCCTGGAATATAATATTGGTTGCAGATCGGCGGAGCTCTGGGGACTGGATTATTACACCGAAATCTGCCCCCTGGAGGGATTGTTTGGACTCCGGCTGAACTGTTACAGTAAGGACACGGAGGGCCGGTGAGTGGCTTGTTTATAAAACAAGCATGTGGTTTTATTTATCAATACATTGTTTTGTTTTTTTTTAAATACAAACTGGGCCGAAAGGGTTAAACCCTGTGTTTTATGCTGTTGTGATGAAGCATCTGAGATGTTTGCCTCTCGCTTATATGTCTTTAACGATACGATTGTGTTTGCCTTGCGATGGGCCTCACGCCCCTGTGGCACACAGAGGGTTAATATTGTAGCGCTGTTTACTGTTTGTGCAGAGTTTATGTCCATGTTCTGGGGTTTGATTCACTCGCTGTTACCCTCTCATGTGTGTAAAGCTGATCGTTCCAAGTTCTTGGTGCTGATACGTTGTATATATTGTGTATATAAGTAATAATAATAATAATAGTAATAACGCCGTCTGCCATTTTTGTTTGCTATGTGTTATTTAAAGCCTCCCGCACGCCCCTAGATGCCCCTCGGTTCTCTGCCGTGTTCTGGACGTTCCGTGTTTAATTGCCCGGATAATTCAGACTTTGTGCAACAAATGTGATATTAATGGCTGTGGGTAGTTGGCTCGGCCACGCGTTACTTTCACTGGATTTGGCTCTTTATATCGTAACTTTATAGCTGCCCCTGCCCGCAGACCCGCTGCCCCTGTCCGCGGACTCGCTGCCCCTGCGCACCTGCGCGCGGATCCGCTGCCCCTGCCCGCGGATCCGCTGCCCCTGCCCGCGGATCCGCTGCCCCTGCCCGCGGATCCGCTGCCCCTGCCCGCGGATCCGCTGCCCCTGCCCGGGGATCCGCTGCCCCTGCCCGCGGATCCGCTGCCCCTGCGCGCCTGCCCGAGGACCCGCTGCCCCTGCGCGCCTGCCCGAGGACCCGCTGCCCCTGCGCGCCTGCCCGAGGACCCGCTGCCCCTGCGCGCCTGCCCGAGGACCCGCTGCCCCTGCCCGTAATGAGGGACCCGCTGCCCCTGCCCACGGACCCGCTGCCCCAGCGCGCCTACCCGTTGCCCGCTGCCCCAGCGCGCCTACCCGTTGCCCGCTGCCCCTGCGCGCCTACCCGTTGCCCGCTGCCCCTGCGCGCCTACCCGTGCCCGCTGCCCCTGCGCGCCTACCCGTTGCCCGCTGCCCCTGCGCGCCTGCCCGCGGACCCGCTGCCCCTGCGCGCCTGCCCGCTGCCCCTGCGCGCCTGCCCGTAATGAGGGACCCGCTGCCCCTGCCCACGGACCCGCTGCCCCAGCGCGCCTACCCGTTGCCCGCTGCCCCAGCGCGCCTACCCGTTGCCCGCTGCCCCTGCGCGCCTACCCGTGCCCGCTGCCCCTGCGCGCCTACCCGTTGCCCGCTGCGCCTGCCCGCGGACCCCCTGCCCGCGGACCCGCTGCCCCTGCCCGCCTGCCCGCGGACCCGCTGCCCCTGCCCGCCTGCCCGCGGACCCGCTGCCCCTGCCCGCCTGCCCGCGGACCCGCTGCCCCTGCCCGCCTGCCCGCGGACCCGCTGCCCCTGCCCGCCTGCCCGCGGACCCGCTGCCCCTGCGCGCCTACCCGCTGCCCCTGCGCGCCTACCCGCTGCCCCTGCGCGCCTACCCGCTGCCCCTGCGCGCCTACCCGCTGCCCCTGCGCGCCTACCCGCTGCCCCTGCGCGCCTACCCGTTGCCCGCTGCCCCTGCGCGCCTACCTGCGGACCCGCTGCCCCTGCGCGCCTACCTGCGGACCCGCTGCCCCTGCGCGCCTACCTGCGGACCCGCTGCCCCTGCGCGCCTACCTGCGGACCCGCTGCCCCTGCGCGCCTACCTGCGGACCCGCTGCCCCTGCGCGCCTACCTGCGGACCCGCTGCCCCTGCGCGCCTACCTGCGGACCCGCTGCCCCTGCGCGCCTACCTGCGGACCCGCTGCCCCTGCGCGCCTACCTGCGGACCCGCTGCCCCTGGACCCGCTGCCCCTGGACCCGCTGCCCCTGGACCCGCTGCCCCTGGACCCGCTGCCCCTGGACCCGCTGCCCCTGGACCCGCTGCCCATGGACCCGCTGCCCATGGACCCGCTGCCCATGGACCCGCTGCCCATCTACCAGCCTATAGAGGACAGAGCATGGACAGAAATCAACACCCCTGAGAAAGCCTGCGCAGAAAATTGAAGAAATAGGACACGTTTAGAAGCTGCTCCAAACGTTTGGGAGAACCTCGTGGCTTCAGAGAGAAAAACACAATGTAGACGGCAATTTGTGACATAAAAAGCATCAGCTGCCCAAGATGGGCATTCACTCGATGGGTGGGGCGCGGTGGATGCCCTACCTTCCTCGTGGATCAGGTCAGATGGTGAGTTTGTCACTCAGTAGGTTACTGACAAGACCATCATCCAGCAACAAGAGTAGTTTAGCCAACGATAAAACTACAGCCATGCAGAGCAGTCCTGGATCTCTAAAGAGCACCTGGGGGCGAGAGAGCTCAGCCTGGGACTGGATGGTTTTTCAGAACTTTCGGAAAGGAGGTTCAGGTGTTGGGTGGCATTCCCTTCGGTTTTTCCCCCCATCTGAAACAGAGTGGAATAGAATGGGCGCCTGGTTAGCTCAGCACCCAGTGTCCCTCTCTTCCGTACCACGTGGTGTTCCGCATGGTCTGGAATCTGGGATGGATTCAAAGAGTTGTGAACGTTCTGTGGTGCACATTGCTGGTGTATCCATATGTGGCCGGTCGATCCTGGCTCATGTTTAATACAATCAAGTTACTAGTTTTGGAAACCCTTATGTGTCATCGCAGAGGACGTTACCGATTGCTATCTTGTTAGACGTTAGCCGCAGAATACACACAGCAGGGATCCTTATTTATGGGTAACGGTTTTTGCATACATATCTTTAAGTGCGATTGATGACATCATCTTTATGAGGCCAGCCCAAACAGTAATTGCAGATGATAGAGACAGATAAGAGCTACATAGTCATTCTACGTTCCAAGCCTCATGTTCTGGGTAGCAGAACGCCTTTGACGTGCATGTTAAATTTCACGCACTGTATTAACCTCTATAATTGGGATGTCTGTAGAAACAAAGTTAGGGTTGTCCTTTTCTTGTTTGGGTGAATTTGTGACATTGCTGTCTGCGATTGGCGCTTCTTGGTGATTGCGCTGAAAGGTGGCGCTTCTTGGTGATTGCGCTGGAAGGTGGTGTTTCTTGGTGATTGCGCTGAAAGGTGGCGCTTCTTGGTGATTGCGCTGGAAGGTGGCGCTTCTTGGTGATTGCGCTGGAAGGTGGTGTTTCTTGGTGATTGCGCTGAAAGGTGGCGCTTCTTGGTGATTGCGCTGGAAGGTGGCATTTCTTGGTGATTGCGCTGGAAGGTGGTGTTTCTTGGTGATTGCGCTGAAAGGTGGCGCTTCTTGGTGATTGCGCTGGAAGGTGGCGCTTCTTGGTGATTGCGCTGGAAGGTGGTGTTTCTTGGTGATTGCGCTGGAAGGTGGCGCTTCTTGGTGATTGCGCTGGAAGGTGGTGTTTCTTGGTGATTGCGCTGAAAGGTGGCGCTTCTTGGTGATTGCGCTGGAAGGTGGCATTTCTTGGTGATTGCGCTGGAAGGTGGTGTTTCTTGGTGATTGCGCTGAAAGGTGGCGCTTCTTGGTGATTGCGCTGGAAGGTGGCGCTTCTTGGTGATTGCGCTGGAAGGTGGTGTTTCTTGGTGATTGCGCTGGAAGGTGGCGCTTCTTGGTGATTGCGCTGGAAGGTGGCGCCTCTTGGTGATTGCGCTGGAAGGTGGCACTTCTTGGTGATTCTGCTGGAAGGTTGCGCTTCTTGGTGATTGCGCTGGAAGGTGGCGCTTCTTGGTGATTGCGCTGGAAGGTGGCACTTCTTGGTGATTCTGCAGGAAGGTGGCGCTTCTTGGTGATTCTGCTGGAAGGTGGCGCTTCTTGGTGATTGAGCTAGAAGGTGGTGTTTCTTGGTGATTCTGCTGGAAGGTGGCGCTTCTTGGTGATTGCGCTGGAAGGTTGCGCTTCTTGGTGATTGCGCTGGAAGGTGGCGCTTCTTGGTGATTGCGCTGGAAGGTGGCACTTCTTGGTGATTCTGCAGGAAGGTGGCGCTTCTTGGTGATTCTGCTGGAAGGTGGCGCTTCTTGGTGATTGCGCTGGAAGGTGGTGTTTCTTGGTGATTGCGCTGGAAGGTGGCGCTTCTTGGTGATTGCGCTGGAAGGTGGCGCTTCTTGGTGATTCTGCTGGAAGGTGGCGCTTCTTGGTGATTGAGCTAGAAGGTGGTGTTTCTTGGTGATTGCGCTGGAAGGTGGTGTTTCTTGGTGATTACGCTGGAAGGTGGTGTTTCTTGGTGATTGCGCCAGAAGGTGGGGATTTTTGGAGATTGCGCTTGCATGTGATTCTATAGCAGATGAATCCGAGATCCATTTCTCTTGATTTCAGTATTTGCTGTATGTGAGCCTGAGCTGGCCCATCTCTGAAAGTATTTAGAGTAACATTTCACATCCCGTTCCCAAATGTAACAAGATAGTATATTGCATAAATAACTGACGGGAAGACGGGGCAATCCAAGAGGGTCCTAAATTAGGCTACAGGCCATCCATGCGTTGATGACTGTCTCTGATGCTCTTCTCCCTGCTCGATAGTAAACTGTCTATGAGAGCCGTTTCCATTGACTTTAGGAGAGCCATTAAACAACAAACTATGCACTTGGCAGCAGTGGAACGCGCCGGCTTACTTCATGGATCATACTGCAATGATGTTCCAGCTCAAGGCCTGCTGCCCTCACCATAATAGATTAGCGACCTACTCGCATTTAAATGCGACAAACCCATTCTCCACCCATAATCATCAATTCCTCCTTAATGGTTCCCTGGCACTTTAAATGTAATTTTGGATTCTTTTAGCCCCCTACCATCTCATTCCTCAGTTCACTTGAATATATGGGGATTTTTTCTGTGCATTAGCCTTCTGCATGAAGTACAGAGCCTCACGGTGTATGCTCTGCGCCTTCTCTCTGATTAGTATTAATGGTGTAAAGTTTACATTAAATTGTCCCCGTAGTAATAAAAGTCACTTTGTAGCAACGATACCCTGGGGATAGCAGCATATTTTTGGCTACGGCTTCCCTGTTCTATTTGCGTAGTCTAATAGTTAAGATCATTTTTATGTTCTCTCCGTCACAATGAGAATAAGCACCGCGCACATTATAAATGAACTCCTATTTCTGCCGCAATCTGTTGTCTAAGTTTCATATAATGAGTTACAGAAATACTGCTTCGGTTTCAGAGATGCCCTCGGATGTGCAAAGTCAGAAACCCACTCCAAAAACAAGAAAATTGCCCAGGAGAACCATTCATCAGCCTGTGTGATCTTAATGGGACAGAGCAAGAGCCAGTGTGATGGAACCTGTTGGCCGCTGGGGTTGTGATGATGTACAAAGAAAAATAGACAAACCCTACGGCTGCTGCGGATCTTCTTTGGAAGCTAAGGTGTCGATGGCAGCTGTAGGGTTCTAAAGGGTTCCTATTGTTCTAAAGCATTCAGCCTGTTGGCTGGTAAGACTGTGTGAATGATGCAGACAAACCCTATGGGTGCTGTAGATGTTATTTGGAAGCTAAGGTGTCGATGGCAGCAGTAGGGTACAAGTTGGGTTCTTAAGGGTTCCCACTAGTCTCATAGTGATGAAATTGTGATGGTTTACACAAACCAGACAACCCCTACAGCTGCTGCAGATCTTCTTTAGAAGCCAACATGTTGATGGCAGCAATAGGGTACAAGTTGGGTTTCAAATGGTTCTTATTGTCCTACAGCATCTAGCCTGTTGGCTGGTGAGATTATGTGAATGATGTAGACAAACCCTACAGCTGCTGTGGATCTTCTTTGGAAGCTAAGATGTTGATGGCAGCAAAAGGGTACATGTTGGGTTCTAAAGCATTTATCCTGTTGGCTGGTGAGATTATGTGAATGATGTAGACAAACCCTACAGCTGCTGCAGATCTTCTTTGGAAGCTAAGAGGTTGATGGCAGCAGTGGGCTACAAGGTTGGGTTCTTAAGGGTTCCTATTGTTCCACCGCATACATGTTGGGTTCTAAAGCATTTATCCTGCTGGCTGTTGAGTTTGTAATGATTTACCAGACAAACCCTACAGCTGCTGCAGATCTTCTTTGGAAGCTAAGATGTTGATGGCGCGGCAGTGGACTACAAGTCGCGTTTCTCAGGATCTGCAGCAGTTATGAGCTTTACAAAGAGGATGGTTGATGACGGACAGTTCTGCTTGAGTTTGCATGCGCTCTGAGGTCTTTATGGATACCCCACGTTGACTTCGCCGAGTGGGATTGTAGATTTCATTGCCGTAGATATCATCGGATCTATTTGCACGCAGAGGAAAGATGAGGGTTATCTAAAGCCTGATTTGTGGTCTAAAAGCTGGCAGCCAATCTCAATGTGTAGCCCATTCGGAGAGGTGATAAACTGTAATGCCCCTCAATAAATAGTACTTGAGAATAACTCAAGCGGCTTCCGGCTCTACGAGTCATTACGTTTGCCACACATTATTTAGCCGAACGCTCACAGATCTTGTTAAGCTCCTATAGAAGCAGACGGGCTATGTCACTCTTCCTCGGAATCTTTCACACTGACAGTTTTAGGAGCCGGCCTCCAGATCTTTCCTTTGATAATTTTAATGGAAAAAAAATGTTGTGTCCATTAGGTTTCTGCGTAGAAATATCTGCTAATGTTTCCAAAGGTCACTTGAAGAATAAAAATGTTCCTGGGGGGAAAAAATGGTCTTAAAGAAAAAAAACCTGACGTGTAACATTTTAAAAACGTTCTAGAACTAAAGAAAAGCCTCAAGTTCCCTTTTTCACGTTACAGGCAGAAAAATATTTTTTTTTTGGATGGGCATTTTTTTTAGGTCTCCCCCCCAAAATTTTTGATGACTTTCTGGTTTGAGGACTTGCGATAATATCACTGATACACGTAAATATAGAGAAAGGGGGACATTCTCCGATTTAACCTTGTTTACCCAAGTAGCAAAAAGACCGGCGCTGGCACACCGAGAGTTAACACATCGTATATTGTCCCCAATGGAAAGCTCGCTGATTTAATTACAGGATGAATCTCAATTCCGCCGTTCTTTGCCTTGTTCTATGGTAATTCTGAACGTTCTTCGTACCCCGTCTCACGCATCGCTTAGTATATCAAAGGCTTGTTTTGGTAACTGAAATGCCCCCTCCTCTCCCTTCCCATCACATCCTAGCAGACCCCTTGATGTCTCTGCCACACACACAGAGCAGGCTGAAGGTCTCCTTCTCCACCCATAGGTGGTGCCCTAAACGCCTCCAACTTGACCAAATCTCTGGCTTTCTGCATCAAACTGCCTTCAGCTCCAGGAGGATCGCAGATGTTGCTGGGTTTTGTATCTTCTCGTTTCCATTGAATCCCCTTTTCCTAGCCTGCTGGGGGTGATGAGGACCCGGCTCAGGGGCTGCCTGCTCTGCATCCTCCTTTCCAGGTGGGCTCTGGTGTCTCTGGCCACCTGGACTGATGAAGGACCTAAACTCAGAAGACCTGTCTTCTCTGGGTCGGTGCACGAGAACTGGCCCATAGGGACTAAAGTGAATGGGTTAAACATCCCCCTGAACAGGATCAGCCCCCAGCCTTGGTGCTCCAGGGTAACAGGTTGCCGGCTCCATCTGGAGCTGCTTGGGAACAGGGGGTCTCTGTTTGAGGTCTATTTCCACCACAGGTATGCCCAGCTGTCTCTGAAGACCACCCAGATGCTGGACAGGGAGGAGAGCTCCCGGTATGTGTTCAGGCTGGGGCTGTGCTGCCAGCGGTGCTCCTCTCCGGGGCATACCGTCAGCGAGCTGGCCGTGCTCACCGTGCACGTGTTGGATGAGAATGATAATGGTCCCCGGTTTGCCCCCGCGAACCGCTCCACGATCAGCCTGGATGAGACGGTGGGGCTGAGGTCCGTGGTTTTCAGAGTCTCTGCCCACGATCCGGATCAAGGGACCAACGCCGAGCTGGTGTTCTTCGCCGAGCCCACCAGCGACGACTTCTTCATCGTCCCGAAGACCAGCCAGGTGGTCCTGATGGGGTCCCTTCTCAACGTCAAGAAGCCCCTCAACCTGACTGTGTATGCCCAGGACCACGGCCAGCCCCCGCTGCGCAGCGCCCCCCTACAGTTGCGGATCTGCCCCAGGGCCAAGACATTTTCGGTGCCCAGTAAAGAGGAGGCATCTCCGGGCATTTTCAGGCGGAAGAGGGCATCCCCCGTGCCCCAGGCGTTCTATGCCATCTCCATAGCAGAAGACGCCGCCCCGGGCTCTGCTGTGAGCGCCCTGGAACCGGGAGAACTCAATGGCTCCACATTCCAGCCAGTCTCCCCCGGGGACTGTCCCATTGGGGTGAACTGGGAGAGCGGCGCCGTGACCCCCTTCAGGACCCTGGACAGAGAGTCCGTCACCAAGCACCGCTGTCTCTTCAGAGTGCTGGACGGCACCGGTAAGGGGTCCATTCAGAACTCTGGTTTCCCCCTTTCTCTCTGTCTCCCCCTTTCTCTCTGTCTCCCCCTTTCTCTCTGTCTCCCCCTTTCTCTCTGTCTCCCCCTTTCTCCCTGTCTCCCCCTTTCTCCCTTCTCGCTGTCTCTCTCTTTCCCCCTTTCCCTCTCTCTCTGCTTGGAGTGATGCTGTGGGGGTGTTAATGTATATTTCATTGTGAGGGGTATCGGGGTAATGCAGTTATATGAGGGTCGGGGTTTCCTTTCTGGTGATCTTCACTTATCTGAGTGATTTATTAACTCTTTGGGTTATTAACTCTTTGGGTGTATTAACTCTTTGGGTGTATTAACTCTGGGTGTATTAACTCTTTGGGTGTATTAACTCTTTGGGTGTATTAACTCTTTGGTTGTCTTAACTCTATGGGTGTATTAACTCTATGTGCTTCTCAATGTGTTAGGAGACTGTAAGGGTTAAATACCAGGAGCCCCTCTTACTTTAACCTTTCTCAAAATAAATGTGAATTATAACTTCCCAATCTTCATCGGCTAGCTGGCAAGAGTTACCTGCACTATCCAGTGTAAAGTAGTGGGTGCTGGCGTAAACTCCCAACACGGGTGGTAACGTATAATGAGTGATCCTGGCAAGACCCGCTTCTATCAGTTTTAAGTGCGTTGGTATTGACTGGCTCCTCTCAGAGATGAGGGGAATGATGCGTTATCAGCTGGGTGACATCGCAGCCTTCGCTGCGCACTAGATCGCGATCAGTCTGGAGTTAATGAAAGATAAAATAGTGGAATTTATGAATATCAGAAAGATGTCGGCTCGTGTGCCGGGACGTGCAATGCTGACGCACGCGTTTGGGGAGAACGCACCCCGGCAGGAGACGTTTAGTGGCTTGAGATGTCTTCGGCCGCGTGATATACATTTGGATGCGTTGCTATGTTATGCAGATTGAATGTTTTTCTCATTGAAGAATGTGATAGTCCTTGCTGGAGTGGGGGGGTCTTATAGCTCTCTACCCGTACGCCCCACGAGATAGAATGCACTTTTCAGGTGATAACTCTCACTTCTTAGTATATTAGGAGATAGCGGCTGAGAAGAGGATCTATTTGTTAATTACTGTAGGAGGTAGAATTTTATTATTCGTTAAGAAACCGAGACTGACCGTTCTGGGATTGGAAAACTCTCATTTTTTAAGACTTTGTCATATTTATATAGTATAATATATAGTATAGTATATGGTATAATATATAGTATAATATATGGTATAATGTATGGTATAATATATGGTATAATATATAGTATAGTATATGGTATAATGTATGGTATAATATATAGTATAATATAATATAGCTTTCTGCATCAGTCTGAAAGATGTCACCCATGCGGTGAGATACTCAGAGTATGTATATGTTTGTGTGTGTGTATGTATGTGTGTGTATACATGTGTGTATGTATGTATGTGTGTGTGTCTGTGTATGTATATGTATGTGTGTGTATGTATGTGTGTATATATATTTATGTATGTATGTGTGTGTATATATATGTATGTATGTGTGTGTGTGTGTATATATATTTATGTATGTGTGCGTGCGTGTGTATGTATGTGTGTGTATAAGTGTATAAATGTATTGGGTAAAATGTCATTTTCCCTTTAAGGCTTCAAAATAATTTTCACCCAGTGATATCTGGGAATAAAGAAAGTGAACGTCGAGCGATCAGCCGCAGACTCAATTTCAGCCGTAATCCCCAAAACCGTACGATTGTCCTACTATAGGGCTGTTTCAGCTGCCAACTGTATTGATGTGTAATGATATGGTGTATCAGAGCGCCGCGCATGCTTATTGTTGTTATGTTTGCTTCTAACCAGTGACAGCCACCGACTGGGACTCCGGTTTGAATGGCGAGGTTTCCTATTAATCTTTGAGCCCCGATTTTGGCATCTCCGAGGAGGGCGTTATCAGCCCCGTCCGGGAGTTGGATTACGAGAGGCCCAACCATCTTTACGAGTTTGTGGTTCTGGCGATAGACCACGGAGAAGACCCAAACACCGGGACAGCCACCGTCCGTGTCTCCAACGTGAGCGATGAAGCTCCGGAGTTCTCTCAAACCACGTAGGTGCAGCTCACGAGACTCTTCTTAGTTAGGGTAGGGCCGACATGTAGGTGACAAACCTTTCCCCTTCACAGCGTGGAAGTAATGGATGCAAAACAGATTCAAACTTGAGAGTTTTGGGCAATCTTTCCCAAAGATTAATTGTTAAACATTGGGCAATTTTCTAAGCTTCGCTTCCAAAGGGGAGGACAATACAATGCTAGGTGATCATTTTAGAAGAGGGATAGTGTTGTCAGGTAATTAACAGCCACCCTGAATGTCATTCCCGTTCAGCAATGTGTGATCTATACTGCCCCCCACAGGCCGGGGTAATGGTGCACGCGCTCCGCGAGGCTTATGAAATGCCGTTTCTGTTGTCCTGTATGTTGCACTCGCTCTACCCGGGGTGCCGTGTATAGCCCTGATTGTCAGAATGATTGCTAGTCAGTTTATTGAGCGTGAGGTGGTCGTTTAAAGAGAGGCGTCTCGAGGGGGCCAAAGTTTGTTTTGTTTTGTCCATTAACGCATCTCGGTGTATTGCCGGAATCTTTCTTCTCTCCCTTCTTCTCCCCATCACAAACTTGCACCTTCTGTAACTGATACATCGTTGCCCTACTTTTATTCTTTAAAGCCTCCTTTGTCTTGCGAGACCTTCCCGCGAAGTATTCCAAACTCCCATCTCTCTCCCGCTCATCACTTTATAGCTTTAAAACTGTCAAAGCTAAAATCAATTTGCTCGTTAGACCGGAGGCAAAGACAGGGGCCTTGGGCTATAATTTGTTGCCGATCGGCGTTAGCGTCCCTCCAGCCTGGTGCATTAAACGAGGGATTCACAAATAATCTCCTCTCCAGTCTCCTTCAATTTGCAGCCGTGTGATCCGGACAGAGCAGACGTCTCTGCGTAATGGCCGTTGGTTACCCTTTTTTCTCATTCAGGGTTTTCTCATTTCATATTTCTTCCGCTTGCACAAATTCATGCAATTTTTCTTTTTCAACCTGTTATTAACGATGACATGTCTGTAACCGCCGCGATTCTTTGGAGCGCGATACGTTTTAAAGCCATTTTTAAAGGATTTGTAACAATGGGACTGATTTATCCTCAAACCATTTAACAGGAATAATCCGTCTTGGTTCTAACCTGCTTCCAAAGCATCATGGAGCCGAGTATGTTCTGTATGTGACCGCCACCCATGACAACGCTTCGGGGGGTTCTCACAGCCTCACCAGCACGACTATGGTTGTCGTGAGAGTCGATGACGTCAACCAGAACAAGCCTGTCTTCCATCAGGTACCTCGTACATTAACTCCAGAAAACCGCTTAGGAGAATAATCCCTTACTGAACGCCAATGAACTAAAGCCGCGTTAGAACTGTCCTTGGCTCCAAGATGTAGCCAGATCCTAAAAGAAATGTGTGGATTTAACATTATTTCCAGTGTGCCCAGTACCGTCACCACGCCGTAGTCCTGGAGAACCGGCCCCCAGGAACGTTTGTGCTGCAGGTGGAGGCGAAAGACGCAAACGTTGGCGTCAACGGTCAAGTGGAGTACGGGATCGTTCATCGCGAGGGCTCTCTTCCTGCATTCAGCATCCATCCGGACACAGGTGCCACCGCCTCCTATACCTTAAAGCCCTTTAAACATTGTATGGAGAGACGGGCTGCGGCACGGTGACAGAGGACACACTTTCCTCCCGGTGTATTTGTGTTCTAGGTTTTTAATATGCTTTTTGCTGGATTGGTGAATACGCTTCTACCCTTCTACCCCAGGGTCAACAGCCAGAGGTGACATCATGGAGCTTCATTTGATTCTGTTAAAACCAGTGGGTCAGATAGGCTCGGCGATGCAGGTTTTAACCATGGTTGTAGGTCAGGTTAATCAGCCAAGCTTTTTTTCTCAAAAGCTTATGAGAAAATGTTCTTCACGTGTTATAGCAGGAATTGCCAGTCACATCGCCTCCGTGCTTTCTTTAACACGTTTCCCACGCAGGAGTCCTGACAACCCTTCAGAGCTTTGATCGGGAGAAGCAGAAAGAGTTCCCCGTCACCATCAAAGCCACAGACCAGGCGGCTGAGCCTCTCATAGGGCTGTGCCAGGTCAACATACAGATCCAGGACCAAAATGACAACGACCCCAGCTTTGAGAACAACCACTGCGAATGTAATTGAGTCTCCGTGGGTAGAGTATGAGATCTCTACAAGCACCAAGTCCCCATCATGTTCTTCTGTTGACGGGGAACTCTTTCTGCTTCTCCCGATCAAAGCTCTGAAGGGTTGTCAGGACTCCTGCGTGGGAAACGTGTTAAAGAAAGCACGGAGGCGATGTAACTGACAATTCTAATTATAGCTTTAAGTGGAATTCAGCGTTAAGAGTCTTCCTAGATCTGCTGGTCCACAAGAGCTTGGCCGGCTCGCCCATGGGGTATTTGGGACCCCGGTGGACAACATAGAATTCAAATGTTTTCATTCTTGTCCCAGATTTCCTGAGAGAAGATGCTGCCGTGGGAACCAGCTTCCTCTGCGTTGCGGCCAGTGATGACGATTATGGCGTGAATGGAACGATCGCGTACTCCGTGTCTGGAGAGGAACCAGTGGCCTTCAGCATTAACACCTCTACGGGGTGGCTTTATGTTCGCCAGCCAATATCTCGGGTAACGTAGCAAGCGTTTACATGCCGTGTTTAGAGAACCTTACATTTCAACAAGTGATAGTACTCTTAAATGAAAATATCGCGGGGTCACCTTCTGACCCCAGACCCCTTTTATACAATATGACTTATAGTAGGATTGTAAGCCGCTATATATATAATGCAATAATAAGATATGGCCCACATGTATCTCTCTTTTGTTCCTAATATTAAGTAACCGGTTTAATGTACATATTGCAAAACTACAATGTATCTCTTATGACAGCGAGTAGCTTTGTGTTTGGATATTTCAACTTTATGCTTTGCAAACACAGCTGGTGGCTTTTTAAGTGGGGACGTAACGGGGCTTTTTGGATAGTATTAAGGGGTTGTCAAGCTGTCATGTTTGCTTTTTCTGAAATCAAAAGTCTCTACGGCCAGACGATGACATCTGGACACTGATTGGAAGGCCCCCGTGTGAGTCCCCGAGGTTACCGCTAAATGAGACTCTCCATTGCAGAAAGCCAGCTGTTTGCTGGGAATCGTCCACTGTCTTTTTTTGTTCTTGTTTGTTTGTTTGTTTTTTTTTGATACGTGCCTCTGGTTAGCTCTGTAATTGGAAATCGGTTGGGCGATAGAATGAAAAACCCTCTAGAAAAAGTACCATACAACTAAATAACACTAAGTACCAGAGTATGTGAGTGGTGCATGAAACTCCTCAACCATCACTCACAGCTTTTAAATCAATTGGGAGAGCATTTTTGGGTTTGTTTTTTTTGTCGGGGAGGTTGCTGAATGGAGAAGGTTTAAGTGAATGTAATTAATTTTTTTGTCTTAACCTTTTTTTCCCATCAGAAATCATTAAAAACACTAGAGGTCACGGCCGCGGACGGAAGAAATAGAAGCACGCAGGTGGAAGTAGCCGTTCGAATCACAGATGCTCAGAATCAGCCTCCGGTCTGGGAAAAAGAAAGATATGACCTGGGGATTCCGGAAAATACCATGAGAGATACGCCTGTTGTGGTATGACGTGACCTCTGACCTGGAAACCAGTGGAATTTTTCCACCCGTCGGTGGGAACTGTACAATGCTTCCAGCCATTGGTTGGGCACCTTACAGTGCTTCCAGCGATTGGTAGGAGTGATAGAAGGATTCCGCCCATTAGTGTATGATCTCATTTGAATATGGATTTCTCCCTCATGCCTGGCTACCAGGAATCATACCCATCGAGACATCTGCTTCCCGTTAGGCCTGATATGAAGCTAGTGAGAGGGAACGGGGTATGGAGACATCACCTCTAAGGAGCCTTAATCACCCTTCTAATGTCTGTCATTTCCGAGTGGACTTCCTGCTGTTGAGGGCTTCTTTTTACTGTAATTTACTGTTAATTACACAATGTTCTGCCATTCCTACAGACCGTTAAAGCTTCCTCACTGCTGGGAGACCCTTGTGTGACGTACAATTTAGAGGAAGGATTGGTCCCGGAGACTATCATGCCCATTTGTTTCTACCTGACGGTAAATCGAGAAGAAGGCTCTGCCTCCGTTCTTGTAGCTGAACTCTTAGATTATGAAACAACCAGGACTTTTATCCTGAAGATCCGAGCTCAGACCGTTGCTGCTGTGCCATTGGCTGCCTTCACTACGGTGTACATTAACATTACAGGTAGAATCTCCGGATATCAATTCTGTGCCTGCGCTGCTAGAACAGCAAATGTGAAGCCGGACTTGTTTATATTGCAGATGTGAATGACAATGTGCCATTCTTTACGTCGCCCATATAGGAGGCCACCGTTACAGAAGGCCTTGAATTGGGAACATTTGTGCTCCAGGTGTCTGCATCTGACCAAGATCTCGTACTGAATGGAGAGGTGAGTTCATACGTGAAACCTCATCACACGCACACTCTGACTCCTATAGCTCTGTGTTCTTAGGTATACTAAAGAAGCTGGATTATGAGATCCCTCAGGAACGGAGATTT